>NW_022589723.1:23119816-23170261 GCF_004348235.1 Phoca vitulina
CCAGGCTCCTGGGATCGAGCCCCACATGGGGCTCCCTGCTCAGCAGGGAGCCTGCTTCTCCCTCTCCCCCTGCTTGTGTTCCCTCTCTCGCTGTGTCTCTGTCAAATAAATAAATAAAATCTTAAAAAAAAAAGCAATAGTCATGCCTGGGATTTCAGGGAGGCAAGTATATATTTTTAGGACAATATCTTCATTATGAAGGAAAAAATTTTCAAAGAAAGGATTTCCTAATTAATTCACATATTTATGTAATGTTTACCATATGCCAAGTGCTGAAGGCAGCTTACAGTGTAAAACAAAAGCTGGATAAAACAGAATAGGGATATCTAAAAGGTAAATATTTCCATATATGTTAAGATTTTTAAGAGCCTGTATGAAGCACAAGAGTAGCAGCAAGAGTTCCAACAGAAGAACCAGTGTTTCTCAGGAGAGAGTTCTGAATGCTCTTATATAACCACACCAAACTTCTGTGCCATATACTATGGAAGAGAGGACCAGCTTTAAAAAATTTTAGGACTTAGAGGCGCCTGGGTGGCTCAGTTGGTTAAGCAACTGCCTTTGGCTCAGGTCATGATCCTGGAGTCCCAGGATCAAGTCCCACATCGGGCTCCCTGCTCTGCAGGGAGTCTGCTTCTCCCTCTGACTCTCCCCCATCTCATGCTCTCTCTCTCATTCTCTCTCTCAAATAAAAGCTTTAAAAAAATATTTTTAAAAAAAAGTTCTAGGGCTTAAAAGAACTCTTACAGAGCTGTACCCAAATAATCCTATTGGAAAGGGAAGGGTGCTAAAGGCAGACCATTGAAGCAGTGAATTCCTACCTAGAATTAAAGTAGTATTAATGTTAAGCTTGTCTTTGCAATAACTATAGTTTCTTAGGGTCATTTCTTCAGACCACTCCTTGTCAAAGTCTCGCAAACTAGAAAAGAGTATCTCTTTTTCTACAATGGGAGGCAAGCTTTTACATAACTTAATAACTCTTCATAGTTACCAGATGAAGCTAAAGAAGGATGCTGGGACACAGCCATATCCAATGCCACTTAAACCTGTAATTGCTTCTCATAAGAGTATTTTGTAGACTATGATATGATCTGCATTACAGAATCAGAAGCAGCATTGATACAGCTAATTGAGAAAAGACACTCTTACCCATCTTGTTCCTGAATCAAAGAGTTGAGTGGCTCTTATTTATGTTATCTCTAAGATCAAATAGGGTAATAGAATCTGCCATGGAATCGTTATACCTGAATTTTCTTTTTGAGACTACATTTCTAAGGCTACCTTACAGTCAGGTGTGGTCAAAATAGGACTTGGTTTCTGCTAATGGAATATAAGCAGAAGTATCATATGCAGATTCTGGGAATCAATCTCATATACTCACTTTGTCCCTTCTTTACCTTTTCCATCTGCCACTTGAAACATGAAGGGTGAAGATCCAACTTAGACCATGAAGATAAAGACTATATTCTGTAGAAGCCACAGTGAAAAGCTAGGCTGAACCTGGTTCCTGGAGACTGAAAAAGCCTCCATCCAGCCCTGAATTGCCTATCTATCGTTAGACTTTTATGTGGGAAAATAAACTCCCCCTATCTACTAAGCCACTATTAATTTGGTACTCTGTACCTGTAGCCAAACCTAATCCTAACTGATCTGTTTCTTACAAAAAGGAGATGCAAGAAAGTTCTATGATGTTGTGAGGAAAGCTCACTTGTTAGATTTTTGTCCAATGATGTACAGTCTCTAATTTGGGTAGAATACAAGATTTCTCTTTTTAGGATGTGGTAAACACATTAAATATCCTAATAAACATTTTTATAGTAAATTAGGATAAAGAGTTTAGAAAAGTCTGAAATCAATTGTCCATTTAGGACAAAGTCTGCATAGCTGGTAGTAGGAAACTATTTCCTGGCGAGTTTCAGATTTTTGTCTGACTAACCATATGAATTTTTTAGAGCTAGACAGAATTGTAGATACTATTTTAGGAATATCTCTAAAATCTAAAAAGCAGTTACAGCCTTATAGGATTAGAAAGGAATGGATTAATATTTTCCATGATCATAAAAACCTACCCTTGCCCTTGGGATGTGACCCAATCTCACGGACACTTGAAGCACACAGCTTCATACTAGGAATATTTACATTAGAGAAAATTAAGACAAATTGTTTGAAGTATCTATGCTTTAGGTAGTTTTATCTGATTTCCATTTACAGTTGTCTCGCTAACTTGTCTAGGAGCTTTCTAATTAGCTCTGTAAGCCGTGAGATGGGATGGTTCGTCACTGTTTCTACCTCTTTCTAGGCAATGAGTATTCAAAGCCTTCTGATCAGTTTCAAAAGCCTTCTAATTTTCATCCTCCTTGACTGCTCTGCTCATTTGACAGTGTTGATCACCCTCACTGAATCAACAAACATTATTTTCCACTTGCTAGGCAAAATGCTAGGTGTTTACAGGTTAACCCTTAAAGGTTAGAGTAAATCATGATTGGTTTATATCAAAGCTAAGGAATTGGGAATTAATGCCGCAATCCACTTAAGTTTAAGCAGGAGGAAGACATAATGAGTTTTTTTAAACCCATAGTAACTAGTGGCAGATGGACTGGAAAAAAGTAGATGACCATTTCAGTAGTCCGCAGGAATGATATTAAATGTCTGAACTAAGTTATGAAGAAAAGAAACTGGATTTAAGACTTATTGCTGAGGTGAAGTCAATAGAATTTGGTGGCTGACTAAAAATTACTAGATAGGAATGGGTAAAAATCCAGGAATGATTCCAAGGTCATAGACATGGGTGACCGACTGAATATGTGGTCTTTAACCAAGAGTCAGGCTACAGAAATTGGAAAAGGTTTGTCTGGAATGTTCACTTTTGGAAACCTAAATTCTAAGGCCACCTACAAGATTTCCAACTATGTCATTTAGACATCTGGAAGTATGGCAACAGAACTATGGCGTGAAGTAAGTAAGCATAGAGGAGAACCAAAGTATCCCAACACCTCCTGGAGCAGGCAAAAGAGCTGATCTCTCTTGGTTTTCTGTGATATACCATCCAGATTCTTTTGCCTTTCTAACCATCTCTTGGTCTTGCCATTGTTTTTTTCCTCCTCCTCCTACTCCCAAATAAGAATGTTCACCAAGACTTGATTGGCCCCCTTATTGTTTCTCATAATATATTCTTTGGAGGAATCATCTTAGCTTGAACCTCTCTCTCTGTGTTACTTAATGCCAGATATGTATTTCTAGGAAAATCTGACCTAAGTTTTGCTCCTCTGGGTCAACTGCCTTCAGGATATTTTCAATTTGCATTTCTCTTTCAAACCCACCATGATTAAAACTGAAGTAATTGTATCTTTTCGTTCCACCTCAAAACATAACAGCACTTGGTATTCTTTGAGTTTCTCATATTTGAAACCTTGGAGTTATTTTGACTCCTTCCTCCACTCTATCCTACATGGTCCAAAAAAGTCATACCAGTCTCCTCTTCCTTTCAAAATATTAAACTCTTCCCTTTCTTGCTTCTTCCACTGCTCTGTGAACCTATTCCAGGTCCTCATCACCTCTTTCTTGAATTACTACCTTCTCCTCTTGCTAAAGACCATGTTATGATCACTAATTTCCTATTGTATCATATCTAAACTCCTTTGCCTATCATTCACATTTCTCATTGTGGTAATTCCCTATGTTGCCAACTTAGAAAAGCCTTCTGCTTTTATTCATCTTTCATGTATTTCCAGGTAAACCCACATGGTTCCACCATAAATGTACAGTTGACCCGTGAACAACACAGGTTTGAACTGCACAAGTCCCCGTACCTGTAATTTTTTTTTCAATAAATACAGTACTATAAATGTATTTTCTCATGATTTTCTTAAAAATGTTTTCTCTAGCTTACTTTAAGAATGCAGGATGTAATACATATATAAAATAAGTGCTAATTGAATCTTTATGTTATCAGTAAGGCTTCTGGTCCTCAGTAGGCTATTAGTTAAGTTTTGGGGGAGTCAAAAGTTAAATGTGGATTTCTGACTGGGGGAGGGGTCAGCACCCCTAAGCCCTGTGCTGTTCATGGGTCAACTGTATTGCACAACTAGTAAATTACAACTACCAAATTCTATAAATGTTTACATTGTACATTTAAGAAATGTATTCTTAGTATAATTTTATATATAATCGAGTCTTTTGGGACCTATTTTTTGCACTACCCTAGAAGCTACCAGAATTAACTTTTATTTATTTTGGTTCCCTCACCAACACTCAGCAGAATGCCTAGCAGGTCAGTATCTGTTGATTATAAGATTATCTCGAGATTTCTTCCTGTCCACCCATACAGAAAAAGGTCATCATTACAATAGTTAATTTATTAATCCCCACTCTGCCACTTGCTGTGAAACCTTGAGCAATATATATATCATCTCTCTATGCCTCAGTTTCCACATCCTTAAAATAGGGGCAGAACAGTACCTAACTCACAGGTTGAAAGTTTAAAGTTACCACTTTGCTTGTAATGAGCTTAGAATAGCGAATGACACATGTAAACGCTCAGTAAATGTTCATTGTTATCACTACCACTTCTATTAATTAAAAATATGTACCATATGCCTAATCTGTACTCTTCATATTTAAAGCTGTTTATGTTTACAAACCACTTATATATTATCTTATTTGGTTCTCAAAGCTCAACGAACTAGTGAGGCAGATTATGTAAGTATTATTTCAGGTTTATGAATGAAACATAAAATAGAGAAATCAATGTGTCCAAAGGCACAAACCTAGTTCCCTCTCCAACTCTGAAATCTACATTGCCAACTAACAAATCTCCCCCTGGGGCCTCAGAATCAATGCGGACAAGATGGAATTATCTCCCCCCTTGAAATCTACTTCTCTTTGTTTTCGCTAGGACCTTCCCCCCTCACTGAAGCTGGAGCAACAGTATTATTTAGCAGAAGCAGCAGCCATAATCCTGTCCCCGCTCTGGACCTAACTGGCCGCAAGCGCCATTGAAGTCTATCTCCCTCGCATCTCAGATGGCGCCTTCTCCATCTGCACAGCCTTTCCCCACCTATCACAGACTTACCATGGTAACGTCCTAACTGGTCTCCCGGTCTCCTGTCTTACTCCCCTCATGTCTCCCCCCAGTACCCCTCCTCAAGTCATCTTTCCAAGGGCAGAACTTATTGTGTGGCTTACCTAATTCTTCAGTGGGTACCTCTGGATAAAGTCACTTTCCTTAAAATAGCACCCAGTGCATTCGTGACCTGTGTCCTCTCTACCACACCAAGATGCCCATACCTTTGTGATTCTTATCACATGTACTTGGCCTGTCTTTATAATGATTGCTTTTATATATTTTCTTTAACCAAGACCATAAACTCATAGATATTGTGGACTTAGTTGTATTTATGTTCTCAACACCAGCCAACCAGTGTGTAGCACATAGAAAGCATCAATAAATATATTCTAGGTGCATTAATAAATGATTGGTCAAAAAATATCTACACCATATAATTAGTAAACAGATATCTAACAGCATCTGGCACATACAAGGGTCTCAGTTAAATGTTTAGTGGAGAAACAGATGAGCAGCTGATTGTTGGTTCAGTGGCAATAACAAAAAAGAACACTTTTTCTTACTTTGTCTGCAAGGAACTGGTTGCGACGCTCTTCAATGAGTTTTTCCACAGCCCTCCTGTGTTCTAGTTGCTTCATTCTTTGTTTCTGAGCATTCATCAGTTCTATCCGATCATCCTCAGCAAGCTTAGCTAGCATTGCCTTTCTAAAGGTCTCCTCTTCCTCTTTTGCAGCCTGGAGTACTAATTCCTTCAGGGCCATTTGTTCTATAAAATTTTGCTTCAACTCCTTTTGCTTTCTCAATTTCTCTTCTGCTTCCTCCTAAACAACAATCCATATAACATTAATTCAGTAACTGTTTCTTTACATCAGATTCATAAAGAAAGGGTGGATAGAATTTGCTTGAGTGCAGTGTTACAAGATGAAATAAAACTGGGCGCCTGGGTGGCTCAGTCGTTAAGCGTCTGATTTCGGCTCAGGTCATGATCCCAGGGTCCTGGGATCGAGTCCCACATCGGGCTCCCCGCTCTGCGGGAAGCCTGCTTCTCCCTCTCCCACTCCCCCTGCTTGTGTTCCTGCTCTCGCTATGTCTCTCTCTGTCAAGAAAATAAATAAAATCTTTAAAAAAAAAAAAAAAAAAAAACAAGATGAAATAAAACTGAAAAATTAAGCCTTTTCAAGATGACACTTTTCCCCATCCTTTTAAGACTCATTGGGATAAAGGACATGTTACCTCTGGATTGCCTTCTTTTATTTTTAAATTTTAATTGGTATATATTTTGGAAGGAGCTGATATAAAAACTTTTTTGCACACCTGAAGTTATTAAATCTGTGGTCTGTGAAATTTGTACCCCCTAGGATCATTCTAGAATCTTGCCTGAAACTGTGGTTCAAATCACTGGTAAATATTTTTCAGAATAATAATCTAGAAATGACAATCACAAGTTTCTTGGGAAAATTCAAATTTACTTGGCACAGTTAAAGTCTTTTCCTACAAGCTTTAATTTTCCTAACATTTCATTAATAAAAAATTTCAAACATAATTGAAAAATGTTTACAGTGACCACCCATCTAACACCTACATTCTATGGATAACATTTTACTACTTTGCTTTATTGTCTATCCGATTAGGACTGATGTAAATTTTAATTCCTTCTCAACTGTAACCAGCCATGCCTAATTCTAACACAATTTCCAGGAGGTAAGCCGTATCCTCAGGGCATTCAAAATACTGCCTTAACAACAGCTGTATGGGCAGGGCTTTTATAGGTAACACAAACTATAAGGGATTTACCACAGGCCAGCAGGAGGCATAGAGAACCTCCAAGAGGGCCAGGGAACCAGCTGCCATCTTGGTTACCATCTATTTTGGTAATGGCTCAAATTCCATGATAATAACTCTACCAAAACTACACCCCATGATCCAGTCTTCTACGTGTGACTGCAACCTCACTTTGCCCACTTCTATCTTCACACCTTGAGGTGGAGGGATAACTTGGGAGATAACTTAGGTCCTATGAATAATTCTAGCTAAAAGAAGAGAAATGTGGTTTCAACTTTATAGTCTTTATAATAAAGTAAGACAAAAAGGATAGGAGTGGGTTTTAAGTGAGTCAATCTGGAATATCAGTTACAGTAACCTTTTCATTATCTTGAATATTCAACCTCTTTTTCCTCACTTAACTCTATCTAATGAGTTCAAATTCCACCTCGAGAAAGCCTTTTCTAATCACTCTAATTCCTACATATCTGTCTTTTGGACCTTTGATACCACTGAATTTTCCCAACATTTAATTTTATTTCATATGGCCAAGCCTTATCTCCTCACTTAAGAATAAATTCCTACAGGGCATATTTTTTTATTTTATATATCATATCTATTATTTTATTTTGGGATGCTGGCCACGGTGGTTTTTTTTTTTTTTTTTTTTTTTAAAGATTTTATTTACTTATTTGAGAGAGAGAGAATGAGAGACAGAGAGCATGAGAGGGAGGAGGGTCAGAGGGAGAAGCAGACTCCCTGCCGAGCAGGGAGCCCGATGCGGGACTCGATCCAGGGACTCCAGGATCATGACCTGAGCCGAAGGCAGTCGCTTAACCAACTGAGCCACCCAGGCGCCCTGGCCACGGTGTTTTTATGATATTATAGTTTGTGTTCATTTGCCATGTAAGATATACAAGTCAGAAGGTTCAATGAAGGCAGATATGGTCTCAGCTTAGAATTCCTCCAGAGCTTATCATAATACCTTGCACACAGAAAACACACATTGAACCAAATGAACTGTTGACATCTCCTGGCATCCATCTCCCATACAAATTTTAGTTTGATCCAATCAGTGGTAAAGACATCTGGCCAAAAATCAGGGAAGTGTTAGCAAAACAAAACAAAACAAAACACAGTTCATTATTTTTTTTCTACTAGAAAAATATTCCTGAACTTTTGATCTGTCTGGATCAGGATTTTATATATATATGTAATAGGGACTACATAATTTTACAACCCATATAGTGGTTTAAGAAATAGCTATTCACTGAAGGTTTGAAATAATTTGTTATAAAACTAACTCTGAGCCTGTAAACTTTTAGAGGTATCTTGGTCTGGGTTCTCCTCTGAAAGCAGAGCCTTAGACAAATATTTGTGTATACATATTTATGAGAGAAGAAGATCTCAGGAAGCAGCAGTGAGGGACAAGCAGAGAGAAACAGGGAAGGAAGAAAAGCCAACATCTGGGGGCATCACTGACCTGGTTACTAGGCAGGCAGCTGTGGCTTCATCCTGCCAGGACCTTGTGAGGAATGCGTGGAGCACCTTTCAAGTCTGTCCCAAAGGCTGACAGGAAGAAGCATTCAGCCCTTAATTTCTGTCCCCTGTTGGTTGAGGGATGCCCCAGAGGGTGTTAACTCCCAGCCCCCGCCCCCCACCACCACACTTGAGGAAGCTGTCAGCAGAGTCAGTGTAAGCCCCCACACGTGTTCTCCACAGCTATCACTGCAATCAAACGTGGGGCTAAGAGGGTATGAGGCAGGCCACGAAAAGCTTTTCATATAGGATATATCCTTAGTGATCTTATTTTGCCTGCTTTTTCCACATTTTTTGAAATCACTGTATTTTTAATGCAGAAGATTGTGCCATGAATATTTTTCCCATTTTAGGAGTATACAGTTGAATGACCCTTTCACTATTTGTTTAAAAAGATTTATTTATTTTAGAGTGGAGGGGGGAGGGCAGAGAGAGAGGGAGAGAGAATCTTAAGCAGACTCCACACTACGCATGAAGCCCAATGTGGGGCTCCATCTCACGATCTCACAACCCTGAGATCACATGAGCTGAAACCAAGAGTCGGACACTCAACTGACTGCGCTACCCAGGCACCCCACCTTTCACTATTTTCTAATCTTTTTCTTTTATAGACCCTTTAGTCCTTCTCGTTTTGGTTTTGCTTTTCTCTTTTAGTATGTTTTTCCAGAGTATAAGCTTTGCCCCCCAATACTAAGTAATTGGATTAATTAATGCTAATGTGTTTTCCTGACTTTTAGAAAATTTCCACTTGTATCTTTATGATTTCCTTCCATATTCTTGCCTCATATTTGAATTTGTATTGTTGTCTAAGTTACTGAATTGGCTGCCTAGGTAAGTTTTACCAGTGTTTCTTAATAATTAATTGCCTCAGAGATCAGTTTTATAAATCTGATAAGATTTTGATATGTAGTAATCTCATCCTCTTAATTACCTGCAGATTTCCTCTTCAACCAATAATTGAAAAGAGTATTTTTAGATTTTCAGTTAAAAGATGAAAATATAGTGGTGTTAAACACAATTTCCCCTTGTGTTATTCTGGTAAATTTTCTTTGGAGATTTAATAGCTTTTAAAGTTACATACTTCAATGCAATGTTTCATAGAAAATTAAATGTTTATTCTGTAAAACCTTCATTATCAATTATACCTTTCATCTGTAATATCTGGGGTTCATTTGATGTTCTACTTATGTGATGATGACCTTGCCTGTCTGCTTCATTTGTTCATATATACCTGTTATGCCTTCATCCATCATTTTATTCTTAACTTTTTTGGGTAATGTGACATTAGATATATATAAATTGATTACATTAAGTTGTTTTTAAAAAGAAATGTACATATTTTACATTCTTATATGCAGTTAATCATTAAGAATATACATGCAATTGGCTTTGATATCAATACTATGGTATCTGTTTCCTCCTCACTGATAAAACAGTATTATCTAAAATGATCTGTTTTGATACAGCTGAAAAATATTGAAAATAATACTAATAGCTAACAATTTATTGTATACTGGCTATTCATATATTTGTTTTATGAAATGTTTGTTTAGACTTCTTGTTCATGAAAAAAAACTGGGTTCTTTATATCCTATTATTGAGTTATAAGCATTCTTTCTATATTCTGAATAAAAAGTTTTTGTAAGATACATGTAGGGAATGGGTATTAAAGAGGGCACGTATTGAATGGAGCACTGGGTGTTATATGCAAACAGTGAGTCATGGAATACTACATCAAAAACTAATGATGTACTGAGAAACAAACTGAGGGTTCTAGAGGGGAGGGGGTGGGGGATGGGTTCGCCTGGTGATGGGTATTAAGGAGGGCACGACGTACTGCATGGAGCACTGGGTGTTATACGCAAACAATGAATCATGGAACACTACATCACAAACTAATGATGTAATGTATGGTGATTAACATAACATAATAAAATTAAAAAAAAAAAAAGATACATGTAGGGAATACTGTTTCCCAGACTGTGGCTTACATTTACATTTTCCTAAGTGTTAGGAAGTTATTAGTTTTGATGAAACCTAATTTCTAACTTTTTCCTTTATGGATCATGCCTTTATTAGCCTACTAAAAAATCTTCACCCTTCTCAAGGTCATAAAGTCTTTCTGCTATGTTTTCTTCTAGAAATTTTGTAGTTTCAGTTTTTTTGTCTCATTCATTTAATTTTTGTATATAATAAGACAGAAATAATAAGCTGGAGGGCAGGGTAAATAGGAAGAGGTTGGTAAAAGGGTACAAAGTTCAGCTATAAGATGAGTAAGGTCTGAGGATCTAATGTAAAACATAGTGACTATAGTTAATAATACTGTATTGTATAACTGAAATTTGCTAAGAGTAGAACTTAAATGCTCTCATCAAAAAGATAAATATGTGAGGTGATAGATGTTAATTAACTAGATGGAGAGAATCATTTCCCAATGTAGACATAAATCACCATAATGTATACTTTAAATATCTTACAATTTTATATGTCAATTATACTTCAAGAAAGCTGATATTAAAAGTCAGTGAACTTGAGGGCGCCTGGGTGGCTCAGTTGGTTAAGCGACTGCCTTCGGCTCAGGTCATGATCCTGGAGTCCCTGGATCGAGTCCCGCATCGGGCTCCCTGCTCGGCAGGGAGTCTGTTTCTCCCTCTGACCCTCCCCCCTCTCATGTGCTGTCTCTCTCATTCTCTCTCTCTCAAATAAATAAATAAAATCTTTAAAAAAAAAAAAAGTCAGTGAACTTGAAAAACCAAAAGCAGATCACAGATATAAATGTAAAAGTAAAAAGGTTTTAGAAAAAAAATTCTTCAGGATTTAGGCAAAAACTTCCTAGAATTGATGTCAAATTATAATCTATAAAAACAAATTGGTAAACTGGACCTCACAGAAACTGAAAACATTTGCTTGGAGAAAGACCCTGTTAAGAAGATGAAAAGACGAGCTACAGACTAAGAGAAAACGTATGTAAACCTACACACCTGACAAAGGACCTGACAAAAGAATACATAAAGAACTCTCAAAACTCTACAATAAATGAATAAGCAACCCAATTAGAAAACTGGCAAGTCATCCTGACGAGGTCAGGATATATTATTCAACACTATATTCTGTGGTTTTCTACTTATTCTATATACTAATGAGAAGGAATATTGAAATTCTCAACTATAATTACAGATTTGTCTCTTTCTCCTTTCAGTTTTATTTCATCCATTTTGAAGCTTTATTTAGGTTCATCCACCTTTAGGGCTGTTATATCCTCTAGATGAATTTACCCTTATTAGCATCATGATTTCCACCCTAACTTGCTTTTGATTAGTGTTTAGTATATCTCTCTCCATCCTTTTGTTTTTAAACTGTATGTCTTCCTTTAAATTGTGTTTCTTATAGATAAGACAGTTGAATCACGCCTTTTGTGCTGTTTGTTAACTGCTGCCTAGGTCTAGCTTTTTTTATCCAGCCTGAAAATTTTTCTTCTTAGTGGGTTTTTGTTTTGTTTTAAAAGCTTTTATTTACTTAGAGAGAGAGAGAGGGAGAGAGAGCACAAGCAGGGGAGGGGCAGAGGGAGGGGGAGAAGCAGGCTCTCCACCGAGCAGGGAGCTAGATGCAGGACTCGATCCCAGGACCCTGGGATCATGACCTGAGCCAAAGGCAGACACTTAACCGACTGAGCCACCCAGGCACCCCTAATTTTAGTATTTATACATAATGTAATTATCAATATGGTTGGGTTTAGATCTACCATTTTTCTACTACTTCATCTCAAAATGATATTCTTCTCTATGTTAATCATTCTTTCCATTTCCAAAACTTACTTTTAGCTTCATCTTATGTATTTCAGCTTGTTCTTCCTGGTATAATTCTTGTCGCACTTGTTCCAAATCTTCACGTTGCTGTAGCATTTCTTCCAATTTCTGAGTCAGCTATTAAATTTTTAAAGAAACACACAAACATTAATAGGAAACAAATTCAATAACAATTACTTCAGAATTTCTCTAATGTTAAAGAAGTGGTTATTTTAATACCATGTTCTGAAGCTGTAGCTTTTTTTCCTCATTTTCTTGAACTTTTGCCATCCGATCTTCTTCTCTTTGTTGCTGCATGTTAGTGAATTCAATGATTTTTCTGTTTTCTTCTTCCATCTCCTCACGTTTCTTCTTTCTCCAGAGAGCCTGCTCTTTCTGAAACTCTTCTATATACCTTCGAGTTACATTCATTTTTTCTAACTTTTGTTGTCTTTCCCTAAAAAGCAATAGTGAGTGTCGTTTTATAGTAACAGAAATAATATTGAAAAATGTGTCATTTCCTTCAGTTGATAATAATGTGGGCAAAAACAGCTTTTCTTTTTATTTCTTTATTTATTTAAGAGAGAGAGAGTGAGGGAGCACAAGGAGGGGGAGGGACAGAGGGAGAAGGAGAATCTCAAGCAGACTCCCCACTGAGCGTGAAGCCTGACATGGGGCTCGATCTCACAACCCTGAGATCATGACCCGAGCCAAAATCAGGAGTTGGATGCTTAACTGACAGAGCCACCCAGGCACCCCACAGCTTTTCTATTTATAGTTTATTCATTCATTAATACCACAAACATTTTGAGTATCCACTATGTGCCGCTAAATATAAATGACAGGTATGAATATTCTGAGTAAAATACTACTTATACCTCTCCTCTAAACTGTTAATGAAGTTTTATGCATCTCACCTCAGAAAGGCCAACAACCTGTTTACATAAGCCTAGCAGCACTCTCCACTTTAGCTGTCTAGCAAATAAGTGATCAGAATATAAGTCCACTGACACGATATGGGAATATTTAACAAAACAAAGGTTTAATCATTCTGTTACTTAATAAGCATTTGTTATCAGGTAATTATCATGCTTACAAAGATAAACAGGAGTTGATCTCAGTTTATATGATTGTAACATTTATTGAGGACTTACTATGTACTAGGCACTGTTCAGTTGCTTTACGTCTTCAAAACAAGCTTAAGATAAATCGAATCTCAATGTTTAGGCATGTAAAGAAGCTGGGATAAACTTACAATTGATCTTCTTCATAGATTTTCCTAACAATTTCATCAATCATGAGTTTCTCTTTTAGTAACTGCTCATACGCTTCCTGCTTTTTCTTTTCTTGTTCTTCAAGTTGTTTCTCTAAGTCAAGGTAATACTGTGCTTTTACTTTATTCCGTTTGTCTTCTGCAGCACTTTCTTCCTTTATTGCTCTCTCGTGTTCTTCCATCATGGTTTTAGCTATTTCAGCATCACGTTTCTGTTATTAAAACAAAATTCATCTTTCCGTTTTCAAATGTGAGCACAGTATAATAGAATATTTCAAAACAGATGTAATGGAATATTATACAGCCTATTGCATAAAATATTTTCATCTGTCAAGATAAAAAGCTAAGGAAAGTTACTGTCACCTGAAGGGTTTGAATGATGAGTCAGACACCAAAGAGGCTTTCCCATTCCTTCAAGTAGGTCTCAAGGAAATACAGGATAAGGATAACTGATAACTCCACATTTGAAAAACAGCAAATAAAATTAGAAGTACTTTATAAATACTATGTTTAAAAAGCAGCAGTCCTCTTTTTCTTTTATTTAAAAGTTGATATAGGCAATTCTTAGCTCCATTGTGTATCAGCTGCCATTTACAGCAAGGATGGTACTCTTTTTCAGATAGGTCTACTATTAAACAGCTCTGAGCAACTCTTATGTTTCTCCCAGCCTAAACTTTGTTTCTTGCCACTGGCCTTTGAAGTCTATCATTTCTCATTTATTAAATGCCCTTTATAATCACTTTAACTTAAAAGAGTCATATATACCACTGTGTCTGTTTTCTGTGGCTTTTAATTCACTCATTCAAGACCATTCCCTGTGAGTTAGAGACAATCTTGCTTCTTAACTAGGTTAAACCCCTTATTTGTTTTGAGCATTTTGAAATCATTAACCAAATAAGTTGTAAATTAAATATATTGAGGCAATTTTTATTACCTTTTACCATTATGATCACAATTCAAACACCAGAATGGTTAATAGCATCAAATAGACAAGAAGAAACATTAAAATATGAATGCTGAATGCCATTCCTGATCTAATTGAAGCCTTTACCACATACACTATTAATATGACTTGACCAAAACTCTTTCTCTGCTTCTATTGTCTTATCACATGCTGTACTAGGTTCTTTAAAAAAATGTGAAATGATAAAAACATCTTTGTATACATTGCTGTACACATAGAAATACAATATTCTCATTTCACAGATAAGGCTAAAGCTCAGAAAGACAGAGCCCAAACTGGCACCTAGATATCTTGACACCTAGTCAAGATCTAGGACTATTTGAGTTTAATTTTTATGGACCAATTTTATTTAGAAAATAGCGGCAATTCTTTAAGGAGTCAGATTAAAATGTACAATTGCTTTGAGAAACCTCAAGTATCAGGGTAAAACTGCAAGCTACTAGCCAAAGAGTACATTGTTTATGTTCTACTTTATTTTTGCAAGCTTAGAAAAGAACTACATGGCTTAGGAAATGCAGTCTCCTCATTCTCTCCTACAACCCGTCTCAGCAAAGGCAATCCCAGTCAGTAGCTGGCTGTGCAATGCTCCCGACTTTTCCTACACTAACACACACGCCTACACAGATCGCTAGGGCCAGCATCTCATCGTATTAGATGCCTCTATCACACTGCGCTGGTTAAGTATTTTGATATTATTTCTCTAATTGTATGTGTGTGTGTGAACATGTGTGTATGTTGATATCTACACATAGGTTGATGTACACATAAAGGTTTAAAAAATAAAAATGGTCTGTGATATGTATGACTCTCCAACTTGATTTTTCTGCAGCTTGCTTTTTTCTTTTTAACCTATAATATATTCAGACCAACTTTAAAAGCCAGAACATTTACCTCTACCTCTTCCCTTTAACAGCTGTATGACATCTTTGAAAGGGATCTAGGAAAGAGGAAACGCTACCACCAAAATGCTCTACATAATAATAGAGAAACAAGAGAAAAGAACTTACAAGACCATGTAATATTGCAGTCAGACCTTTTCATCTACATCTAGCCTTTCCACGGGACCATGAGGGCTCAAGTGATGGTATAATGGTTTGAAGTGTTAACTCAATAAACCCAATTCTACCTTTACTGTATAACACCACTGGTAAATGTGTCTGAAACTCCTTTGCCCAAGATTAACTCTTGCCCTGAACTTGGCAGTTAGGTCAGGAGTTAGAAAAGGGGATAAAAATAGAAACAGGAGAAAAGAGGTAGCTACTTAAAAAACAGGCAAGTTTCCTGCCTAAAATTATAAAATATTTTAATTTTTAAAACATTTAACAAGTACAAGATTTAATAACATTCTAAAATATTATTGATCCCACTAACAACTTGTACTGTATTGATTTGCCAAAGAATAATCAGTAAGAGACCACAAGGAATGCTTAGACTTACTGAGTATAGCTATTCATTCTAAACAGCAACCTCATTCTCTGTGTCTCCAAAAGGCTCTAATATTAAGTTAAACAAGGCTCACTATTAAATAATCTATGAGTTCCTGTGCCTTAAGGATCTGAAAAGTATAAAAGTATTTAAGAAACCTAGCAGTGTAAATTCTTTATAGTATGTGACAATTTTCACAAAATTGGTCTATTTTTGGTTTTCTAAATGAAGCTAAAAATATAGAAAACATAAACATGATTACCATTTGTTCGTATTTAATGGCATCCTTCTCTGCAATCTGAGCTGCCCTTTCTTTATTCATGTAAGCTGCTTTTAATTTCTTCTCCAATTCTCTGAGCTCAATACTGTTTAAAAAAAAGACAGAAATTTAAAATTGAGGACCATATTTCTTACTATTTTAAAGGTCTATATCTGAAATTTAAAAGAACTTTTTTCTAAATGTAAAAGATATTTTTTTTGGTCAGTATTTTTTTTTATTATGTTATGTTAATCACCAGACATTACATCATTAGTTTTTGATGTAGTGTTCCATGATTCATTGTTTGCGTATAACACCCAGTGCTCCATGCAATACATGCCCTCTTTAATAACCCATCACCAGGCTAACCCATCCCCCCAACCCCCTCCCCTCTAGAACCCTGTTTGTTTCTCAGAGTCCATAGTCTCTCATGGTTCGTCTCCCCCTCCGATTTTCCCCCCTTCATTCTTCCCTTCCTGATATCTTCTTTTTTTTTTTTTTTTTAACATATAATGTATTATTTGTTTCAGAGGTACAGGTCTGTGATATTATTAAATACCTTGAAAACAATATCCTTTCCTCCCTTCACACAAAGAAAAATCAGAATGCATATGAAATGAGGCATTATAATTAATTTTCCAGACAAAACAACCCTTTTATTTCCAATAATCATCACTAAAAACCTTTTTGCCAGAGTATGACTCAGAGAGAAGATGGTTTATCAATATTGGTTAAAACTTCTGTCCAGCTACCAATGCTATCGAGCTAAAAGAACTAGAGTGGAGTGGTTTAAAGCGAGTAACTTAAATTTTATACCTCGGTTTTGTGATCTGTAGAAGGGTTAGCTATGGGAATTAGTTAATGCATATAGAAAGCTTAGAAAAGTACCTGTTACATAGTAAACCCTCTATGAATGGTAACTATTTTTTGATGATGATGATGATGAAGAGGAATGACCATGGGCAAGTTTGCTTCACTTTTCTGGGCTTGTTTGCTTATCTGTTAAAAATGAGGATTGCCCTCAGATAATCTCTAAACTGCTTTTGAATCTATCCCTTCCCTAGCTATAGTGGAAAACAAAATGCCATATACAACTTTTCATTTTAATGTGCCAGAATTCTGAATATGAGAATTCTGAGTTGGAAGGGTCCTTAGATGTTACTTGGATGCACAAATTAATTCTTTTTTTTTAAGATTATTTATTTTAGAGAGAGAGAGTGTGGGGGGGTGGGGAGTAGAGGGAGAGTCTGAAGCAGACTCTGCACTGAGCCTGGAGCCCAATGCAGGGCTTGAGCTCACAACCCTGAAATCACGACCTGAGCTGAGTCGGATGCTTAACCAACTGTGCCACCCAGGTGCCCCGAACACATCTTAATTCTTATTAGAACAGAGGCACTCACCTAATTATAAACAACTTACAAGTACCCTATACCTCCAAAGAGACAGTCATCATGGGTAAGAGGAGAGCTATTCTTGGTGTTGTGATGTGTCCTTCTTGCCCTTCCTGTTGTAGATGTAAATGTATATGACACAAGATTGCTTTCTTTCATAAAAATAATAAATGAGGATTAAGTTTCTAAGTTAGTCTATATATTTTACTCTGATAGGCTGCAATATATTTACAAGGGTTTTTGTTAAGAGTTAGGTATTAATATTTGTAAACCAATGTATGAACCCAATCACAATATATATTACCTCTCCAAAACAAAGTGCATCAAATTCCAAATAACTAACATGCAAATAAATGACCTTCATTTGAAGGACAAGTACATACATTTCTATTGGCTATATACCTAGGAGTGAAATTTCTGAGTCACAGGTAGGCTGTGTTCAAATGTAGAAGAGAAAATGCCACCTTTCCAGTGCTTTGCACAGCTTTGCACTCAGTGCTTACACTGCTACACATCCCAGCAGCACTCTGTGGTCTTGTCATTCTTTTTTAATTTAACCACTCTTGTGGTGTGTAATCTATCACTGGGGTTTTAATTTGTTTCCCTATTATTAAAATGAAACTGAGACCTTTTCATATGTTTGAGTCCTTTCTACATCTTCTGTGAAGTTTTTGTTCAATTTTTTTTGCCCATTTTTAGACTAAATTGTCTACTTATTGTTGCATAAAAGTTCTTTATATATTCTTGATACAAGTCTTTTGTTGCTTATATGCATTGGAAATATTTCATTCCAGTCTGTACTCACTCCCACCGTGGTTTCTTTAGATGAAGTATTCTAATTCACCAATCTTTTTCTTCATTGTCAATGACTTCTGTGTCCTGTTTTAAGAAATGTTGCCTACTGCACACACATAAAGGTATTTTCTTATATTAGTCTCTCAAAACTTTGTTTCACCATTGACTTTTAGACTACAGTCATTCAAGAATTGATTTCTGTGTGTAGTGTGAGGTGAAAATCAAGCTCATTTTTGTACATATGGCTATTGAATTGATCCAGTACCATTTTATAAAACTGTCCATTTCTGAATGTTCTGCAGCACCAGGCCAGTCACAGTGCCCTGCAGTGTCATGAAGTTGAGGTGTGCATCTATGCATGGATCTGTTTTTGAATATATCCCAGCCTTCCTCAACTGGGGTTCCATAAGAGAATTAAGCCGCACAGAAGACTGAGAACCTATATTTTAATTTTCTCATAGTATATAGTTGGTATTGTTTTAGATCGATAGGAGGTCAGTTAACTCATTACAGATAACAGATGCCTTAGGCCATTAGGGTTTAAATTTTCTGGGTGAGAAGATCTGCTCCATTCTATTCCATTGACCCATTTATTTATTCTGTGCTAAAACCACACTATCATAATTATTGTAGCTTTATAATAATTTTTCATATCCTAGAGAATAAGTCTCCAATATTGGTCTTCTTAAAGATCATCTTAGCCATTCTTGGTACTTTGCATTTCCATATACATTTTAGAATCAGCTTGTCAAGTGTCACAATAAACAATAATGGCTGAGATTCTGATTAGGATTATACTGAATTTATAAATCAGTTTGGAGAGTACTGACATGTTCACAATACTGAGTCTTCAATAAACATGGTATATCCTTCCAATTATTTGTTTTTAAAAACTATTAATAATGGTTTATTTTTGTTTTCTTTCAGTGTTGAGGTTTTATAGCTCTTTCATTAGGTATTTATTTTTTATGCTATTGTACAAATTATTTTAAAAATTTCATTCTCTAATTGTTGCTAATTTACAGAAATACAGTTAATGCATATTGACTTCACATCCAACAACACTGCTGAACTTATAAATTTATACATAGATTCTTTTGGATTTTCTACATACACAATCATATCATCTGGGAATAATTAAAGTTTTATTTCTTTACTGCCAATCCTAACACCTTTCATTTACTTTTCTTGCATTATTGCACTGGCTAGTATGTCCAATACAAAGATTAGTAGAAGGTATTATAGCAAGCATCCCTGTCTTCTTAATAAAGTGTTTAACGTTTGCCATTAAGTATGATGTTACTGTAAACTCCATTTTATTCCTAATTTCCTAATCCTTTTTTTAATCTTAGAGTGATGTTGATTTATATCAATTGGCTTCTTCTCATATAGTTTTTCTATTATATTCTGTTAATGGGATGCATTACATTTATTGATTTTCTAGTTAAACCAACTTTGTATTCCTAGGATAAGTTAAATTTAGTCAGATGTAATATCTTTCTCACATGCCACTGGCTTTGATACTAACTTCAAATTATAGTAGCTAAATTCAAGAGAAACAGTCTATAATTTTTTTATCCTATTCAGGTACTGATCTTATTAAAATCAACTGGGAAGTGTTCCCTCTTTTTCCACTCTGCAAACCTATGTGAGACTGGTGTTATTATTTGAGTGTTTGGTAAAATTCACCAACCAACTAGCCATGAAGGTTTCTTTGTGAACAAGGTTAATTATAAAGTTATAGGTTTCTGTTACTACTTGTGCCAGTCAGTTTGGTAAAATGTTCTATTTACGAATTTATCTAAATTTCCAAATTCATTTGTATCAAATTGTTCACAATATCCTACCATCTAGCAAATTATTTGTATGATCTATAGTGATGTACTATCATCCATTCCTAAAATTGGTTATTGATGCATTCTCTCTTATACTTTATCATTCTTGTCAGGGGTTGTCAATTTTATTAGCCTTTTTAAAGGCACAATTCTTGGCTTTGATTCTACTTTATGCTAACATTCTAATGTATTTGTTTCTGCTCTTATTGTTCTTCTACATTCTTTTCGTAATCATGCCAGATGGAAATTTGCTGTTCATTTTCTAATAATTCCAGATGGAGCCTTCGTTTCTATTAGTCATTTCAGATTATAAATTACTCTTGAGTAACAGCTTTAGCTAAACCTGTAAGTTTGGGTTTTTTAAATCCTTTAACTTTTTTATTGTGGTAAAATACATAAAACAAAAATTTGTCATTTTTAACTATTTTAAGTGTACAATTCAGTGGTGTTAATTACATTCACAATGTTCTACAACCATCTATCACTATTTCCAGAAATTTTTCATAATTCTAAACAGAAATGTTGTACTCATTTAAGTAATAACTCCCCATTCCTCCCTTTCCCTAATACCTGGTAACCTCTAACTACTTTTTGTCTCTATAAATTTACCTGTACTCGTTATTTCACATAAGTGGAATTATACAGTATTTATCCTCTTGTGTCTGGCTTACTTTCTTAACATATTGTTTTCAAGGTTCAACCATATTGTAGCATGTATCAGAACTTCATTCCTTTTTATAACTGAATGATATTCCACTATATATATATATATATATACACACACATATACACACACCAAAGTTTATCTATTCATCTGTTGATGGACATTTGGATTGTTTCCACCTTTTGGCTATTATGAATAATGAATAATGCTGCATTAAACACTAGTGTACAAATACCTGATTAAGTCTCAGTTTTCAATCCTTGTGGGTATCTACCAAGAGGTGGAATTACTAAATCATATGGTAATTGTATAACTTTTTGAGAATCGCCGAACTGTTTTCCACAGTGCTTGTACCATTTTACATTCCTACCAGCAATGTCTAAGGGTTCCAATTTGTTTCCATGTTCACTAACATTTATTTTCCATTATTTTTATTATAGCTATTCTAGCAATTTCCCTAATGACTAATGATGTTGAGTGTTTTTCTCATGTGCTTATTGCCTACTGTCTACCTTCTTTGAATAAATCTCTAATACTTTGCTTATTTTTGAATTGGGTTGTCTTTTGTTGTTAAATTGTAGGAATCCCTTATATATTCTGGATTTAAATTCTTATCAGAGATATAATTTGCTTTTCTGGACTGAGTGAGTTAGGAGTTAAGTGAAACAGAGATGAGCATCTTGTGTCAATCCTTCAGGTAGCTCCCAAGTAGGTTAAAACATAAATATACAATAATTTTCTAATTAAGATCTGCTCTGCTCTCTCTAGATCCAGGGATAGATACTCACAATATGGGCTACTACTTCAAGACTGCCTCAGAGCTGGGAAGAGATGGAGCAAGGACAAGTAAAAAAAAATACCACAAACTTTGGTACCATTTCTAAGTTGCCTTTTTCTTGATTCAGCATTCACTTGGTTGCTATAAACCTTTGATTGTTGTAATTGTACTGGCACCAGCAAGGAACTGGTTATGTATTTAATAAGGGAAGACTATCTTTTATCTCTTCTTTGGGCTAGTTTTTGCTGAACTTAAATACAAATTACATATGAGGTAATTCTTTTTGCTTTCATATACCTATGTGTTAACTATGTAATATATGTATAGTTGCTAATTATGTAATTATAAAAATTAATTATACAATTAATCATAATTTTAATTAAAATTATTAATCACACATGTAATTATTAATTGATTCATGCTATAATTTAAAAAGGACTTCTAAAAATAGGGAGTAACTGTCCCATCTCAAGTTAAAAGCAGTGATAAACTGGGGGGCCTGGGGGGCTCAGTCGTTAAGCATCTGCCTTTAGCTCAGGTCATGGTCCCAGGGTCCTGGGATCGAGCCCCGCATCGGGCTCCCTGCTCCGTGGGAAGCCTGCTTCTCCTTCTCCCATTCCCCCTGCTTGTGTTCCCTCTCTTGCTGTGTCTCTCTCTGTCAAATAAATAAATAAAATCTTTAAAAAAAAAAGCAGTGATAAACTGTCTTTTAAATATTTTCTTGGATTAAAAAAATCATGTGTTCTATAATCTTTGTAATTTCCTCCCTCAGCCTTCTTTTTAGTGCTTAAAAAAATCTCACAAAGTATCATTTGCATTTTAAAGCTCTCCTTTCTGTTTAAGCAAGTGTCTCATGACATCTGTGAAATACCACTCTTTCTTTAAATTGGACATTTTGGCCCGTGTCCTTAAGAAATACGAGGCTTACAGGCATCATAGCAGTTTTGTGGTTCACCTGCAGGTTGCAATTTGAGACACTGACTTTAAATGAAAAATGTTATGATCGGACTTTAGTTAGAAAAATGCCTTTTTCTCATGTGGTCTCAGAAATAGGAAAGATCAGTCTATGTGTTCTCAGTGCTGTATCTTTGCTTCGGCTTCCAGGGAAGCAATGATAAGATATGGGGCTCGCATCTTTGGGTTTCACACCTACTCTGGTCTGTTACAGTTGCATTGAAATAAAATTTTTTAAAGCAGTGCAAAAAAAAAAAAATCATGTGTTCAAAAATCAAATAACAAAACAATCTCATGACTTTCAAACTCAGTTGTTTTCAAAATAAATTTCAATGAGCTTTCCAAATTCACCCTGGTTTTTAAAAATTCATTTCTTTTAAATTTAAAGAGTTTAATCTTACTATAGATTTTAATAACTTAGGATATATTTTGAGTACCACAGCAAACATTTCCTTGAATTTAGACCTGCCAATTAGCAGATGAAAACACTGATCAGAATAATGGTCCATTTCTGCATCAGTCAAAATTCTACCATGGCTTATGCAAAAAGTGAAAAACTCTTAGAAGTTTTGACACTGCTGAGAAACAGCATACCCTATTTGAATAAGTACTCAACTGAATAACTTTTGCCTTAAGTTTGAAGAAAATTTTCACGAAGTATAGAATTCTATATGGGCCATTATTTTATTATGGCGCTTTAAATCCATGGTCTTCTCATTTTCACTCTTGGCTTTCAAAATCCAGTCATACTTCTTAGTGCTGCTCCTTTGAAGGTAAAAGTCTTTTGTGGGGCTGCTTTTGTGATTTTCATGGTTTTCTTTATTGTTGGCTTTCAAAAGTTTGACTAGGGTGAGTATAGATATAGTTTTCATCGTTTGTTGTGTTTTAACCTGTGGCTTTATGTCTTTTATCATGTTTGGAAATTCTTGGCCAGCATTTTTTCAAATAATGCTTCTGCATCATCCTCTTTTATTTCTACTACCAGAACTAAAATTATACATCTGTTAGAACTTTCCATCATAGCCCTTATCTCTTTTAAGTTTTCTTTTGTATCTTTCTATCCTTTTGTCTTTCTGTGCTTTATTCTGGATATTTTCCACTAAACTGCTTGCACATGATCTCTTCATCTGTTTCTATCTAATAAAATCTAATTGAAGGGGCGCCTGGGTGGCTCAGTCGTTAAACGTCTGCCTTCTGCCTTCGGCTCAGGTCATGATCCCAGGGTCCTGGGGTCGAGCCCCGCATCGGGCTCCCTGATCCACGGGAAGCCTGCTTCTCTCTCTCCCACTCCCCCTGCTTGTGTTCCCTCTCTCGCTGTGTCTCTCTCTGTCAAATAAATAAATAAGATCTTAAAAAAAAAAATTAAAAAAATAAAATCTAATTGAATTCTGTATTATTGAAGTAAAACATATACTAAAGTGTACAAATCTTATGCATAAAACTTGTAAAATAATGTTGAACAGCTTGCAACATGCTTATTGGCCTCTCAGCCATCATTTTGGAATCAGCAGAACCTCCAGAAGTGTAGCTACAAATGCCAAGCTCACCATTCTGGTTTCCTTCCTCTCTCAGATCTTTTATACTTTCTCCAGATATTATGTTCTCAGAGAGAGCATTTATTTGAATCACCTTGTCTAAAAACTGCTAGAAGTGGAAAGTTCCTCTATTTAATTTTTAGATCAGTGAATTAGACAAATACATGATGAAATATTTATTTTGTCTCCAGATAAACATAAACCCATGAGGGATAGCTAACAATGACTGGAGAATTAATGTCCAAAAAGATAGTTTGCAACTAGAACAATATGAAGACATTAGTGGCAATTTTAAATCTTTAAGCATTAGTAATCCCTTAAAGAATTTGATAAAAGTTGTGGACCCAGAAAAATACAATGGGTACATTTGTCAAACATATAAATATAATTTAATGAAGCTCAAAATCTCTGAAGCTCACTCATGGGTTATATAATATCCTACGGAAGTCCAGCTCAGTTAAGATGATATGTAACAATTATCAAAGTAAATTTCTAATATATTCAAACTATATAACTATAGGATGAGCATTTAGTTAGCCCTGAGTTTTAGTCAACAGTGTGGCATGCCTGCTCCAGAAAAGCAATTCCATCTTAAGCAATATTAAGAAATATATTCTAGAACAACGTGGTTAACAGTCCCACTACTAGGAGTATTAAGCAGTACCCTAGAACATTCATCATACACAATTATGAGGGCAATATTTTAGAACAATAATTATGTAAATTACATCTACAGAAGAAAACCAGGATGGTGAAGGAGCTTGAAATCATATTATATATGGAACAAATGAAGGATATTTAACTTATAGAAGAAATCATTTAGGGGATTCATAAATATGAAAGGATATTCTAAGTAAGAACTAAATGTTTTTCATCAGATAGCAGAACTGAGATAAATGCATGAAAGTTACAGGGAAATTAATTTTGAAACAACAGGGGAAAAAAGATTATTCAAAGTTAGGGCTGAATGAAAAAAGAAGTTTCTATCCCAATCACTAGAGGTATTGAGCCATAGCTGACCAGCCACTTTCCAGAAATACTGTAGGAAATTTGTCAGTGTAGAAAATTAAATTACGTATCCCCTAAGGTTTCACTGAAGAGTAGGATTCATGCGTCATATTTTTTAAGATTTTATTTTTTATTTGAAAGAGAGAGAGCACACGAGCACACAGGTGGGGAAGGGGCAGAGAGACTCCCTGTTGAGCCGGGAGACCAAAGTGGGGCTATATCCTAGGACCCCGAGATCATGACCTGAGCCAAAGTCAGACACTTAGATGACTGAGCCACCCAGGCGCCCCTCATGAGTCTATTTTTTAGGTCATTTTAAAAAAAGAGAAGAAACTGCTATTTATTTTCACCTTAAATACTTTACTTCTTTGAACATGACTTCTTTTCCCAAATGAATATATATAGCATTTAAAGCAATAAGTATTTCCAGACAAAATATTAACTTAAGTGCAATGATACAAAGAAAGAAATTTCACTCTCAGGTGCTAAGCATTAGATAAAAGTTTAAAGGCAAAGACAACATAAATGAAATTTATAAAAACCAAGATACCTGTTTTCTCTTACTTGTTGCCTCATCTTTTCATCCTTTAGACTTTCATGTTTTAGTTTTGCCAATTCCATAGCCAATTTTTCTTCTTGTTCAAGCTGGAGTTCCCTCAATCTTTTGTTTTCTTCTGCCTGAATTTTTTTTTAAAAGTAACTTCAGTTATTTGTCCTCCAGAATCAGATATTTTTCATCAAAGCTTCAGAGCAACAAACATTTGTGTTTTATTTTAAAATACAAAATACTACTTCAATAAGTACTTTTCCAAACATTTTACCCCAGAAAATTTCAAACATCAATAGTAGGAAGAATATTAAAATATACCCTCAGCTATCCATCATTCACTTTCAATAGCTATCATACTTTTCCAATCTTCTTTCTCTACTCTTCCACTCCAATTTCATTTTTTTCTTTGTTCTTTTTTGCTCGACTATTTTAAAACATATCCTAGATACGTCATTACCATATAAGTAATTCAGTATTGATCTCTACCTGAAAAGAATTTTGTCTTGTGTAACAACCATGCCATTACCATGTCTAAATAACAGTAATTCCTTAGTATGGTCTAATATCTTGTCCATTTTCAGGTTTTCCCAATTGTCTCAAAGATACTTTTGTTTGCTTTTTCAAATGAAAATCCAAACAAGTTCCACATGTTGCATCTAGCTATTATTTCTCTTATGTCTCTTTCATTCCGTAACAGTCATCCCATATACACACTTCTTTCCTCAAACCATTGACTTGTTGTAGAAATTAGTATATGTGGACTATACAATGTCCCAAAACATTCTGAATTTGACTGTTTCCCCAGGATACCATTCAACTTGTTTCTCTTTTCTATCTCCTATAAAATGGTAGAAAGATCTAGAGGCTTAACTAAATTCCATATTTAGAATGAATAAGCAAATGAGATGTTCAACATCACTAGCCATCAGGAAATGCAAATTAAAATGATAGATCACTACAAACCTATTAGAATGGCTAAAATAAAAAATAGTGGCAAAGCGAATGTTGGTGAGAAACTGCATTTCTCACATATTGCTGGGTGGGAATGTAAAATGGTAGCACCACTCTGGAAAACAGTTCAGTAGTTTGTTATAAAGGTAACATGCAGGGGCGCCTGGGTGGCTCAGACGGTTAAGCGTCTGCCTTCAGCTCGGGTCATGGTCCCGGGGTCCTGGGATCAAGCCCCACATCGGGCTCCCTGCTCAGCGGGAAGCCTGCTTCTCCCTCTCCCACTCCCCCTAAAGGTAACATGCAATTACCATACGACTCGATAACTGCACTCTTACGCATTTAGCCCAGAGAAATGAAAAGTTATGTTTATTTAAAAACCTATACCCAAATGTTTACAGCAGATTTATTCAAAACAGCCAATACTGGAAATAAACAGACATACTTCAACAGGTGAATAAGCAGATAAACTGTGGTACCTCCATACCATGGATTACTACTCAGCAACACAAGGGAATGAAGTACTGACACTTAGCAATAACCTGGATGAATTCCTAGGAATTAAGCTGAGTGAAACAATACAATCCCAAAAGGTTACAGACTGTTCAATCCCATTTATATAATGTTCTTGGAACATGTTCTTTATTTTAAAATTGAGCTTTAATTCACATAGCATAAATTCACCTTTCACAATTCACAACTCAGTGGTTTTTTAGTATATTCACAGTGTTGTGCAACAATCACTATCTAGTTTCAGGACTTTTTCTGAACAGACTATATTTTGGAGCAGTTTTGGGTTCATAGCAAAACTGAGCATAATTAACAGAGTTCCCATATACCCGCTGCCCACACACGTGCACTGCCCCACCTCACTATCAATATCCCCCACCAAGTGGTACATTTGTTACAATCAACTAACCTACATTGATACAATCACCCAAAGTACATAGTTTACGTTGGGGTTACCTTAGTGATGGATAGTCTATGGGTACAAGAAATGTGTAACAACATGTATCCACCATTAGAGTCCTCATACAGAGTAGTTTTACTGCCCTAAAAATCCTCTGTGCTCTGCCTATTCATCCTTCCCTCCCCCAAATCCCTGACAACCTCTGCTCTTTTTTTTTTTTTAAATGTTTTATTTATTCATGAGAGTCAGAGAGACAGAGAGGCAGAGGCAGAGAGAGAAGCAGGCTTCCCGCGGAGCAGGGAGCCTGATGCGGGACTCGATCCCAGGACCCTGGGATCATGACCTGAGCCGAAGGCAGACGCTTAACCATCTGAGCCACCCAGGCGCCCAACCTCTGCTCTTTTTATGATCTCTACAGTTTTGCCTTTTCCAGGATGGTATATAGTTGGAATCATGCAGTCTGAAGCCTTTTCAGGTTGGCTTCACTTAGTAATACACAGTTAAGGTTTCTCCATGTCTTTTCATTGCTTGATAGTTCATTTCTTTTAGCACAGAATATTCTATAGTCTAGATTATTGATCCATTCATCTACTGAAGGACATCTTAGTAGCTTACAAGTTTTGGCAATTATGAATAAAGCTGCTATAAACATCCATGTGCAGGTTTTTGTGTGTAAGTAAGTTTTTAACATTCAGCATGGTTTCATCACCCCCCAGAAAAACTCCATACCTGTTAGCAGTCACTCACCATTCCACTTACCTCCTAGCCTCTGGCAACCACTAATTAACTTTCTATCTCTATGGATTGGCTATTCTAGATATTTCATTTAAATGAAATCATACAATATGTAGCCTTTTTGTGTTTGGCTTCTTTCATTTAGGGTAATGTTTTCAAGGTTCATCCATGTTGCAGCATGTAGCAGCAATTCATTCCCTTTTATAACTGTGTGATATTCACTGTATAGACAGAACATATTTTGTCTATCCAGGCAGCAGCTGATGGGCACTTGCGTTGTGTTCAACCAACTTCTGGCTATCATGAATAACGTTGCTTTGAATATTCATGTACAAGTTCTTGTGTGAACATGTTTTCAGTTGTCTTGGGTATATGTTTAGGAGAAGAACTGCTGGGTAATATAGCAATTACATTTAACTTTTTGAGGAACTGCCCAATGGTTTTCCACAGCCACCAGCAATGTACAAGGCTTCCAGGTTCTCTACTTCTTTGTCAACACTTAATGTCCTTTTTTAAAAAAATATAGCAATCTTCATGGTTCCGAAGGGGTACCTAACTGTGATTTTGATTTGCATCTCCCTAATGACTAATGATGTTGAGCATCTTTTTTTGTGCTTATTGCTCATTTGTATGTCTTCTTTGGAGAAATGGCTATTGAAGTCATTTACCCATTAAAGAATTTTTTGTCTTTTATTGTTGAGTTGTATAGATAACATTCTTGAAATGACAAAATTATAGAAATGGAGAACATATTAGTGGTTGCCAGAGTCTGGGATGAGGTAGGTGTATCCAAGAAAGAGATGGTGATGTTTATGAAAGGACGAAAATGAGGGATCCTTGTGGTCAAGGAACTACCCTGGATCTTGATTGTGGTGTTGGATATACAAACCTCACATGTGATAAACTGTACAGAACTAAACACACACATGCATGCAACACACACAAATGAGCACAAGTAAAAGGGAAACCTGAACAAGGTGGGTGGATTGTATCATTGCTGATATCTTGTTTCTGATATTATACTACAGTTTTACAAGATGTGCCGTTAGGGAAAATTAGGTACAGGGTATATTAGGTCTCTCTGTATTATTTCTTACAATTGCAGATGAATCATTAGATAATTATCTAAATGATTTTTTTTTAAGATTTTATTTATTTATTTGACAGAGAGATAGTGAAGAGCAGGAACACAAGCAGGGGGAGTGGGAGAGGGAGAAGCAGGCCTCCCGCCAAGCAGGGAGCCGATGCAGGGCTCGATCCCAGGACCCTGGGATCATGACCTGAGCCTAAGGTAGATGCTTAACGACTGAGCCACCCAGGCTCCCCTAAATAATACTTTCAATTAACAAAAAGCAACTGCAAGTACTAGTGATGACACAAAGCAACTGGAATTCTCATACATTACTTGAGGAAATGCAAAATAATGCAGCAACTTTGCAAAACGGTTTAAAAGTTTCTTATCAAATGAAGCAAACACCTACCATATGACCCAACCATCCTACTCCCAGATATCTATCCAAGAGAAATGAAAATTTATGTTCATATAAAAGTTTGTAATAAAATGCTCATAGCAGTTTTAGACACAGTTGCCATAAACTGGAAACTCAGATTTTTTTTCAACATGCAGATGGATAAACTGTGGTACATCCATATACTAGAATACGACAATAATAATTCATGCAACAGCATGGAATCTTACATTTGGTTTGCTAAGTGGAAGAAGTCAGAACCAAAAGGTGACATATTGCATAATTCCAATTATATGACACTATGGAAAAGGTGAACCTATTGGGACAAAAAAGAAATCAATGGTTTCCAGGGACAGGGGAGAAGGGTGAGTGATTGACTATGAAGGGGCAGCATGAGGGGACTTCTGAGGTGCTAGAATTGTTTGAATGACACTGTGATGGTGGAAACTGAAATCTATGCATTTGTCAAAATCCATAGAAATATACACCAAAGAGAATTAATAATTTTATAATATGCAGAATTTAAAAAGAAATCAACAAGTACATCCATACCATGCACTACTACTCAATAATAAAAAACAATTAACTATTGGTTAAATCCAGCAACTTGGATGACTCCAAATCACGCTGAGTTGGAAACACCTGCTCTAAAGGTCAGACATATAATTCCACATATGTATAGAATCACACACGATTACATTTACATAACATTCTCAAAAGAACAAAATTATAGAGATGGAGAACAAATCAGGCATAGTGGTGGTCGAAAGAAGTATATGACTATGGTGGGGTAGCATGAATGAGGTCTTGGCGGTGATGGAATAGTTCTGTATCTTGAATGAGGTGGCTGTCGCACAAATCTACACATGTGCTAAAATGACACAGAGGTAGACACGCATATTGTACAAATGTCATTTTCTAGGGTTTGATATGATAATACAGTTATGCAAGATGTAACCACTGGGGGAATCTTCTGTAGAAGGGCACAGGACCTCTCCATACTATTTTTGCAATTTCCCAAGAATTTGTAATTATTTCAACATAAAAAAAATGTAAAGAAATCAACTAGATGTGGGGGGAATAAGAGAATGCAGACTATGTCAAATTAACTTTATTAAAAATCAGGGGGTCCAAGATGGCAGCATAGGAAGATCCTGAACTCATCTCCTCTCATGGACACACAAAATCTACAGCTACCTATGGATCATTTCTTTAGGAATGCTAACAATACTGACTCCATCTTTGGCCTTCCATCTTGTTGGTTGCTCAATGACCTCTCTTGGTGTTCTGGCCCCTTGGAAATGAATATACATACCTTAGAAATACCCACAAAGGCCAAGATGGGGAGAGGCTTGTTTTGGCCTCCCAAGAATCTGTTAGAGATAACATAGTCTTTCCTTTTCTGATGCACAGGTGGGGCCGCAAGATCTAATTAAAAGTTAGCTGTCAATTAGATGCATACAAGCCCTTTGTGTGTGAACGCTTTGATCTTACAGTGCCCTTCTATATGCCCTCTGCTCTATAAAATTTGTGGACTAAGGTCTGGATTTGGCAGAGAGTAACTATGTAGTTGCTGTGGATAGTCTTCCACCCAAATCCCCCTTCAGTAAGTTACCTCAAATCAAACTGTGTAAACTGGATGGAGTGGCCTACTTCATTTTCCAGTCTCAAAGTGTCTTCTCACTCTGGGGGACACTTTAGATCTCTCCTGCATCTTCTAACAATTTCCTTCTGAAAAGCATCTGAAAACTAAATGAACTGCTTCTCTATAACAAAGGATAAAAGGACCACATGGAGAGGGGTAGAGAGACAAGAGACACAGTCTTGGCAAAAAAAAAAAACACAAACCCACCCCCAATAAGCAGGGAGACAATAGAGAGGGATGTCACCAGTCTAGCACTTTTGCTAGACGAGTGAGGGGTTGCTGCCCCACATTAGGCACCCCAATACTTCAGAGCTGCACCAAAAAATGTCTGGCTTAGAAAACAAAGAGGGCTGACATCCAAGGAACCCAAAGTACTATAGGAAACTGAGATTCTCCTTTTAAAGACTCACTTGCAGTCTCACTCATCCCAGGATCAAGCACAAAAGCACCAATTTGAAAAGCACCTGGTGTTTATGTGAAGGAAATTCATTTGCTGGTCTGGGGGAATCTGCTGAAGAAGCAAGGGACAGTTGGTGCTCTACCAAGGACGGAGGCAAGGCAGACTCCTTCTGCGTGCTCTCTACCTATCCTACTAGAGTAGGAGGGCACACTGAGGCTGGTGAGGGCAAGTGGTCTCAGCACTGTCCCGAGGCTGGACAGTGGGGGCAGTCATAGCAATCCCCCGACCCCCTGGCTGGGGCTGACATGTAGGAGCGGTCATGGCATTCTCCTGCCACCAACCTGGGGCCAGTATAGGCATGGAGACAGGGCACTCTCCAACAGGACCACCGAAGCCTCAGACACATGCAGTCCAGGCATCTTCCCGCTGCCTTGCTGAAGCTGGTGAGTGCAGCTTTCGGAGCAGGTGCATGCAAAGTACACCGGGGATGCCCCTTGTTCATCTGGCCCTGGTGGCCAAGGGGGCTGGAGTTCCTGAGCTCCAAGGGACCATAACAATCAGAAAGACAGTTCTTGGCAGGCCAACACCCTCAGGGCACTACCCAGACAGCAGAGTGAAAGACACACCCAGTCTTTCTGTGAAAAAGGCCTACTTAACCTGGAGCTCTAGCCTAAGAAACAGGCTTCAGGTTTCCCACACAAGCAAAAGCTACAAAGGCACTCCCCCGGGGATCATAAGTAGGGAGACACTATCCTTATGCATCCCCTTGGCCTCATTGCAGTTCAACAAGACCTCCCAGAAAGGAGCTTATATACTCATCTGGGGTCCTGAGTTTTCCAACTGTTGCCAAGGGGACACCTCTAGATCTGGAGGCCAGCAGGGTTTACAATTGTGGCCCCACAGGACTGTATATATTTGCATATAATAAAAGCTGCTACCTGAGGGTCTGGCTTCCATTCAGCCTGAAATTAAGTACTGAATAAGATTCCTGCCCTTGGAAGACTGACAGGTCTTGGCACACCCTCAACAACAGAGACATATCAAGAATAAATGAGGCTGTTTAGACAATCACAAAGGTTCAAGAGACAACCAAGAACGAATCAATGGTGAATGAGAAGTTTCATCACCTACACAAGGCCACATCTTCAAGACTGGAAGAAGTGGCTGTTTTGCCTAACACAGGGAAACAAACATAGCCAAACAATATGAGGAAACAGAGAAATATGTTCCAAATGAGAGAATAAGACAGAACATCAGAAAAATACCTTAATGATACAGAGATAAGTAATCTACTGGATAAAGAATTCAAAGTAATAGGCATAAAGATGCTCACCGAATTCAGGAGAAGAATGAACACAGTGAGAACTTTAACAAAGAGATATAAAATATAAGAAAGTACAAAACAGAAACCAGAGCCGAAGAATATAATAACTGAACTGAAAAATACACTGGGGGATTCTACAGCAGACTGGATAAAACAGAAGGATGGATTAGAGAGCTAGAAAACAAAGCCCTGGAACTCACCCAGACAGAGCAGCAAAAAGAAAAAGGAATTCTAAAAAAATGAAGATAAATTAAGAGATCTATGGGACATCATCAAGTGAAACACTATTTGCATTATAGGGTTCCCAAAGGAGATGAGAGAGGGAAGGGGCAGAAAACTTACTTGAAGAAATAATGGCTGAAAACTTACCTAACCTGGGGAAGGAAACAGACATCCAGGTCCAAAAAGCCCAGAGTTCCAAATAAAATGAACCCAAAGAGATCCACACCAAGACACATTATAATTGAAATGTCAAAAGTTAAAGAGAAAAATCTTAAAAGCAATACAAGCAATTTGTTACATACAAAAAAAAAAAAAACAAAACCCCACAGGGCTATCAGCAGATTTTGCAGCAAAAACTGTGCAGGCCAGAAGCGAGTGACATGACATATATAAAGTACTGAAAGGAAAGAACTTCCAACCAAGAATACTCTACCCAGCAAGTTAACACTCAGAATTGAAGGAAAGAGTTTTTCAGAAAAGCAAAAGCTAAAGGAGTTCATCACCACTAAACTGTTTTTTCAAGAAATGTTAAAGGGACCTTTTAAGCTGAAAAGAAATGGCTCTAATTAATAACAAGAAAACATATGAAAGTAAAAATCTCTTTGGAAAAGGTAAATTATGTAGTGAAGGTAGTGGATAAATCAACCTATAAAGCTAGTATGAAAAGACAAAAATAGTAAAATAAACTAGAACTACAATAATTAATTAAAGGATACATAAAATAAGAGGTAAAATGTGACATCAAAAACATAAAATGTGGGGGGGTGGTAAAAATGTAGAGTTCTGGAATGAGTTCAAGTTTAATTTGGTATCAACCTAAAATAGACTGTTCTATACATAGGGTGTTATATATGTTATATATATATATTACCTCATGGCAACCACACAGCAAAAACTTACAGTAAATAAAAGAAAATGAGAAAGGAATCTAAACACAACACTAAAGAAAGACAACAAACCACAAGAAAAACGATATCCATGGAAAAGAAAACTGGTCTTATCAAACACAGAAAGCTTTAAAACAAAGACTGTAATAAAAGACAAAGAAGGGCATTACATAATGATTCAGGAGTCAATCAAACAAGAAGATATAAAGTTTATAAATATATATGTACCCAATAAGAGGAGCACCAAAATATATAAAGCAAATATGAACACACTGAAAGGGGGAAATTGACAGCAATACAATAATGGTAGGGGACTTAAACATCCTACTTACAACATCTGACAGAAATAAGAAAATCAATAAGGAAACATCAGCCTTAAACAAAACCTTAGACCAGGTGGACCTAATAGATATATACAGAACATTTCATCCAAAAGCAGCAGAATACACATTCTTCTCAAGTACACATGGAACATTTTCCAGGACAGATCACATGTTAGCCCACAAAAAAAGTCTCAATAAAATCAAGATTGATATCGTATCACGCACCTTTTCCAACCACAATGGTATAAACTAGAAATCAACACCAAGAAGAAAACCAGAAAACCAGAAGCAGACTGCCATGTTGTGGAGAGGATCACGTGGCAGGGAATGTCAGCAATCTCTGAGAGATATGGGCCTCAGTCTTACAACTATGAGAACATGAATTCTGCCAACTTAAATAAGTTTAGTAGAGGACCCCAAGATTCAGATGAGAATGCATTCTAGACAACACCTGGATTTCAGCCTTGTGAGATCAAGCAGTCAATCCAGCTACATACCATGTCTAGATTTCTGACCTACAGAAACTGTGAGGTAATAAATGGATGTTTTTAGCCACTAGATTTGTGGTAATTTGTTACACAGCAACAGAAAACTAGTGTTTAAAATTGTCAAGGTCATGAAAGACAAAACAGGAAAAAGTGAAAAACTCTTACAGACTGAAGGAGACTATGGAGACATGACAACTAAAGGTAGTTTGTATTCTTGTAACAGAAAACAGATGTTAATGGAAAAAAACTGATGAGATCTGAATAAATCCTATAGTTAACATATTGTACCAAGGCTAATTTCTTCATTTTGATAATTGTTCTATGATTATGTAAGATTTTAACATAAGGGGAAATCAGGTGAAGGGTATACAGGAATTCTCTATACTATTTTTTGCAACTTAATTATAAATCTAAATTTATCTCAGAAATTGTCTCTAAATATTATTTCCACTAGACGATAATAGAGCTCTTTGGTATGATGGCTGACTCCAGGTGTGAAGCAAGAAATTTACAAGATGAGCCTTGCATTAGCCAGAGAAAAAGAACAAACAGGATAATGAATCAGCTCAAGTGATTCCCAAGATCTGAAGGGTGAGTCAGAAAGCCAGAGACCCAGGAGAGCCAGTGGCTTAGTTCCAGTCTAAGCACAAAGGCCTGAGAAACAAGAGAACCAATGGTGTAGTACCTGTCCGAAGGCTGACAGGCTTGAGACTCAAAACGAGCTGATATTTCAGTTGAGTTGTGAAGGCAGGAAAAAAGCTGATGTCCCAAATTAGAAGGCAGTCAGGAAGGAGCAGTTTCCTTTTATTCAGCCATTTTGTTCTATTCAGGCCTTCATCACCCACATTAGAGAGGACAATCTGCTTTACTCAGTGTGCCAATTTAAATGTTAACCTCATCCCAAAACACCCAGGATAATGTCTGACAAACTATCTGGGCACCCCATGGCCCAGTCAAAGTCAACACACAAAATTAATCATCACTAGCCTGGAACATTTTGTTCTGACAGAAAGCAAGGAAGCTATCACAGATTAAGGGAGTCTTGTCAAAAGGACACAGAACCAATAAAGGCATCCATTGGCCAAAGATGGGGCAATCTGAGCATCGAAAAGGATAATAAATGCAATTAATTCAAGTATTAAAGACCCATGAGTCCATAAAGATTTTTTTAAAAAGGAAAAAGTCAAAAACTAAAGAAAATTTTAAAAAACAACACTGACAGACACCAATGGAAGTGACCAGAGCACCAACTCTGAAAATTAAGTATATATCTCCCTTTCCAGTAATAACTATATTTCAGGGTACTAAATAACCCTAGCTGATGCGGGAAAGTTCTTTACAAAGGAATTTCAGCTAATTAAATGTGAAAGGAATAACAAAATTAGAAAATCAGTGTCTTGCAACCCCTAACGAAAGGAAAGATTCATTTGCGAAACCACAGATGAAAGGCTGATTGGGAATTTTACAACAGAGGAACCAGAATGCCTCACCAGAGGTACCAGAATGTACATGTTTATCAACACTAGCATCACTACAAGTGGACCAAGCAGACATCATGTGCCTGCAGATATGGTACAATATCAAGGACAGCATCACCTATTGAGTGCTTGCCAAACGTTGTACCTAAATCTAATCATGCCTTTAGGATTAACTTCCATTTTGAGGAAATATAAAAATTAGGGAAACAAATTAAATGAACAAATGAGAAAGCAAACAGGTAAATTCAGAATACAGGATATCCTATAAAAATGGCCTAATTTGACAAGTTAAAAACATGAAGTTAAAAAAATAAAGGATGGGGGGGCGCCTGGGTGGCTCAGTCGGTTAAGCATCTATCTGACTCTTGATTGTGGCTTGGGTCATGATCTCAGGGTTATGAGATTGAGCCCCACATCAGCTCCATATTAGGCATGAGCCTGCTTAAGATTCTCTCTCACCCTCTCCCTCTGCCCCTCCCTCCAGCCTCTTTCTCCCACTCTTAAGAAAAAAAAAAAAAAAAGGATGAATGAGGGAGGGACTGTTTTAGATTAAGAGATACCTAACAGACATGACAACCAAATATACTGTATGAATCTTATTTGGATCCTGATTAAAACAAACCAACTGTAAAAGCAGATTTTGACACAATCACAAAAACTTGATTATGGAATGGCATTAAATAATGCCTAGAATTTACTGTTAAATCTATTAGTTGAGACAGTGGCATTATTCTACTACTATGTAAGAAAATATCTACATTTTGTAAGATACATACTGAAGTATACAGGAAATAGGTGCTATGATATCTGGGATTTTCTTTAAAATTAAAGAAAAAATAAGAATAAAAAGAATGGGGAAAAAAATCTAATCCCTAGGATCTTATTGCTCAGAGTTGAAAAATCATGTCTAAGCCTTATGAATTTAGAACTCAGAGGGATGGATACCACTTTTAAAAGTTGCTTTTGCCATTCCTCACAATATCCTACAAAATGTTGAACATACAGCAGGAACTAAAAAAATTTTGAAATATCGGAAAACCTTTTTCACTTTTATGAGAACTCATTTCTTATTGGTTTCCCCTTTTTACTACCCTCATCCTTTAAAATATTTAGAAGTTTCCACAGAAAAATTATCTCCATATTTTAGGAATTATATACATACTGTACTTGAATTCTTCAAGGCAGCATTTCAAAATCAAAACTATTAGTACATTCATACCTAATACATACAAGTTCATTTTCTACCACTGAATAATGTACATGTTTAATCTAAGTAAATTCAAAAAAGGTACACTTAAATTTTTGTCTTTCGAATTTTATGGAAAGCAACCTAATTTTACTTACGTGAACAAAACTGTGAAAGTCAGTAATTACGGATTTCATATTTATGAAAACAAAACAAAACAAAACCCTGAGTCTTACTCTGTTACAGGCACTATTAAGTGCTTTGCATGTACTAACTCATTAATTATTAAAACTCCTACAAAGTGGGTACTATTATAAATGCCATTTTATAGATGAGGCAGAAAAGTAAAATCAATTTACCCAGGGTTCCAGAGCTTGCTTACATACAGCGGTACTAGGATTTAAAGTCATACAGTCTAACTCCAAAAACCCAGCTCTTTACCACTACACTGGGCTGACTTACGATGAGACATCCTTTACCTGATGTTACTATCTACTCAATTCCAGTATCAGCAGCTGGATCTCATTTCCAACGAGAAAATGAAGAAAAAAATGTCAGAATGAATAGTAAAATGTACCTTTTGAATGGCCTCTTCCATATCCAACTCAAATTGTTCATTCTGTAATAATCTGAGGAATCTCTTACGCTCCACGAGGTCATCATTTTCATTCTGCACCATTTGGTCCCTGATTTGATTTTGTATCTTTCTTACTGATTGGACATGCAGTTGTTTGCAGTAATTTATATCTACTCGTTTCTGATGCCTTTCACTGAAGCTCAAAGTTCGCCTTTTAGAAGCCTATAATGGAGAGAAAAAAAAGTACGCATACTTTGGTATTCCAAAATTTAATTTTTAAAAGTATACCGCTGCAAGCCCTAGGTACAAAAATAGGTAACAGCAATAAACAAAGGGCTTTTGGCTTCCTTCCTAAATTCAGAGAACTGTAACATAATAAAAAAGGTACACATGGTAGATAAACATATTGGTATATCAATAAATTATTTTTATTATTCCCCATCTTATAGATGAGACATGAAAAGTAAAAGCAACTTTATCCAAGGTTCCTCGGCTTAAATAAATAGCAGTACTAGGATTCAAAGACTCGCAGACGAGCTCTATAGACCTAGCTCTTAACCACAACACAGGGAATTCCTCCTCTCATTCCCCACCCCAACCCCCACCCCTGCGCCTCGCTTACCCCTAGGCCAGAAAGTGCCATTCTGAAAAAAGCTGGTCAGGTTTTCCTAATACAGATTTAATAGGTCAATCCGCTGCTACTTAATTCATTTGCTCTCTCCTGGACTTTTTTCCCCACTTATTTTTTCAACGTTCTTAATCTTTTCCCAAATTTCCAGAAATATGGCAAACAAAATTTTCACCGGGCAGAACTAATAGAGTCAGAATTTGAAAAAGGCTGGAAGCCACCGCGAGCGTTGCTTAAACAATAGCACATGAGGCCTCTGAAAGCAAACTGAACGAGTTTCCCACTTAATTCTCAGATTAGGCACTCCAAATCCTTTTTTAGATGCAGGGTGGCTCCAAACTACAATTAAATCAGTAGATAAGCAAGCAGTTTGGAGACCGCCGACGGGCTCACCATCTCGGCAGAGGAAAATCCCCCTCTCGGGATCCAGCGGCCACCACCTCCCGCTGCAAAAGCAGTGGCGGGCTGAGAGCTCCGACGTTTACGCGGTTTCCTGGCAACTGCCGCCGCCCTAGCGGGTGCAAGGCCCGCCGACGCAGGGCGCGGCCTCTCATTGTGCGCAGCAAGAGCCAATCGGCACTGAGCTTCTTGGGAGGCTGGCAGGGAGGCGGCTTCTCCTGGTCTAAGAGACTAGGCGGGAAGTTCAAATCCCGTATCCTGGCGCGAGCTCTTTGCAGCCCTTTAGGGCGCTCGCGATTTCCCTCAAGCTGCTGAATTCTGTGATTTGGGTGGGGTTGGGAGTCAGGGGGAAGGTCTGCGGAAACGGTTTACACAGAAATACGCCAACTCCTGGGGCGCCTGGGTGGCTCAGTCGTTGAGGGTCTGCCTTGGCTCAGGTCATGGTCGCAGGGTCTCGGGATCGAGCCCCGCATCGGGCTCTCTGCTCGGCGGGAAGCCTGCTTCTCCCTCTCCCAGTCCCCCCGCTTGTGTTCCTGCTCTCGCTGCGTTTCTGTCAAATAAATAAAGTCTTTAAAAAAAAAAGAAAGAAAGAAAGAAATATGCAAATTCCTGTCTAGTACATGGGGCCAAAATCACTTTCCACTCACAGAACGTCCTGTGCCCTCAATGCTGGTTATGCGTGAGTTGCAGACTGGTTTCATGTTTAGCAGTAGGAGGCACGGTCATCGTCCCCCTAGCTGGGTAACTGGGAGGCTTTTTGGGTAGTGGGTGCTTGCAGCCGCCTTCACCTCAACCCCTAACAGATGCTGTTGGTAAACTTTGGTAATAAAATGTATGGGTCACATGGATCTTCTGCTGTGGAATACATGGTCCAGGTACCAATGAGAGGGCAGATAGATGGTGGCAGGATGTGATCAGGTTTATTTTATTGGCAGGTAGATGCTAAAGTCCATTTTAAATGGGAGTATTTAAGAATAGGAATGAGTCAGAGAAATTAGTCAAATATATTGATTTTAGAGATGACCGAGAAATCCTTTAAAAACAACAACAAAATTAAAGATAGTGTGAGAACTTGACTTAGTTCATGTTATCTAATTTGAAGTCCATCATATGCAGCAATATGTCTGCTTAAAGATTAATAACCAAGAGGACTTCCAGTTTTAGCTCTAAAATGTAAAAGCCTGAAGTTATCACTTCCATCCTCACTACCAGAAGAAGCTGAACAAACTAAAAACTACTGATTTTTCTTGGAGTCACTGTAGAACTGAAGTCACAGGACACACCACAACCCTGAAATCTGGAGAGGTGAATCCAGGGAGTCACATCTGGGACCTACTTACCTAGAGCGAAGACTCTGAAGCCAGGAAGGAGGAATACTTGAATGGTAAATTTGATGAACTCCTGGAGACTGAGTGAGGCTAGTGTGAGTGAAGCTACTGGGGGCTGCAGTCGTGGGGGGCCCCAACACTTCCGTGGGTTTTGTTTCTAGGAACTCCAGCAAGTTCTCACCATGAAAAACCAAGAAAGATCTCTTGTGGCTCTAGTAAGGGGATAAGATTAATAATTATTGTCAAATATATCCAGAGCCTTCTCCTTAATAAAGGCCTACTTTCCACCAACAGTGCTTCCGTATAATAACAGCGGAGGACAGCTGCAAGCCCTGCAGACACACACTGACAAGGAATGCTTAAGGAAATCCAAAGACAACAGGAGACAAAAACACAAACACTAGAGGAATTTAAAGCTTCTAGAATGAACAGCTACAGCAAATATTAAACACAACCCAACTCCTACTTGTGTAATAAAAACCCTCACATTAAAGCACTATTTACCTCAGTCCCTGCCACCCAAGATACCACAGCCAGTTTTCAACAAAAAACAGCAAGGCTAAAGGCAAGACAAAACTCAGTCTGAAAGGCAAAATAAGCATTAGATCTAGACTGAGCTATGACACAGATTGGAGGATTATTAAACAGTAATATAAAATAACTATGCTTAATATGCTAAAGGATCTGATGGAAAATGGGGACAACGGATGGATAATGTACACAGGGAAATGGAAACTGAAAGAATCCAAAGGAAATTCTAAAACTAAGAAATACTGTAACAAATGAAGAATGCCCTCGCCGGCTTATAGGAGACTGGACAACACTGTGGAGAGAATCAGTGAGCTTGAAGATATGTCAAGAGAAACTTCCCAAACTGAAATGCAAGGAAATTAGCAGTAAATAGATAATCATATTGGGTTTGTGGACTCCACCTTAGAATCAAATTGTTTTCTACATTAGAAGAGAAGTGTGTGTGTGTGTGTGTGTGTGTGTGTGTGTGTGTGTTGGGGGGATGGTAATTGTCAAGGTTTCTGTCTTTTGGGAGATCATATAAATCCAGTTACCACAAAAGTCAAATTGATCATATGGATACAGTGCAAAACATTTTGAAAGCATTTACTCCCGTTTGGCTAGCAATTTCGACAAGAACTCTACAAAAAACATGATTTATGTATAGCTTCTTATCAAGTAACCTCTAATTAAAATTTTGCTAGTTGGGCTGTCAGCAGGAATTTTTGTTTTGGTTTGAACGCTGATTAGTGCCTAGTATACCATAAGTGATAAATAAATATTTGTTAAATGAACAAATGATTGAAATTATATTACTGTTATGCACATAGGAAAAAGCTCTACCCAGAAATCACTTTGAAGAAGTATTGTTCTTCATCATTTAGAGTTTTATCAAATTTACTTATATTTTCAAAGAGCAAACTTTTGGTTTTATTAGTTTTTTTCTATATATATTTTTTTGTTTCCAATTCCACTGTTTGCTGCTCTTACCATCATTATTTTCTTCCCTGTTTGCTTTGGGTTTAATTTGCTCTTCTCTTTATAGTTTCATAATGTGGAAGCTTAAATCTTCATTTAAGACAATTCTTCTTTTCAAATATAAATGTTTAATATGAATTTCCCTCTAAGCACTGTTTTAGCTGCCTCCCACAGATTTTAATATATTGTCCTTTCTCATCCATTCAATTCAAAATATCGAAGACTTATTCTTTGACCCATGAATTATTTAGAAGCATTTGTTAATTTTCCAACTATTTCACATCTCCAGGTGTCTTTTTGTTACTGATTTCTAGTTAATTCCATTATGGTCAAAAAACATACTCTGTATGACTTCAAATCTTTTAAGTTGTAGAGGTTTGTTCTATTCTGCAGAATATGGTCTATCTTGGTAAATGTTTCACATGTCCTTGAAAAGACTATGTATTCAGGTACCTTGGGTGAGGTATCCTCTAAAGACCACTAAGGTCAAATTGTTTGAGAATGCTGTTCAGGGGGGCGCCTGGGTGGCTCCGTCAGTTAAGCGTCTGCCTTTGGCTCAGGTCATCATTCTGGGGTCTGGGATCAAGTCCCACGTCGGGCTCCCTGCTCAGCGGGGAGCCTGCTTCTCCCGCTCCCTCTGTTGCCCCCCCTACTTGTGCTCTCTCTCTCTCTCTCTGATAAATAAATAAATAAAATCTTTTTTTAAAAAAAGAGTGAGAGAGAATGCTGTTCAGGTATTCCGTGTCCTTAAAGTATTTCTATTTGCTTTATCAATTACTGAGAGAAGTGTTGAGGGCATCAAGCATCATTGTGGATTTGCTTATTTCTCTTTTCAGTTCTTTTTTTTGCTGCATCTTTTAAAGTACTACTGTTAGGTATATACACGTGTAGGATTATTATATCCTGATAACATTTTGACGTTAACATTTGAAACACCCCCTCTTTTTCCCTGGTAATATTCTTAGTTCTGAAGTCTATTTGATATCAATGTAGCCACCCCAGCTTTCTTTTAACTAATGTTTACACAGCATATATTTCTCTATGCTTTTACTTTTCTATCTAATTATCTATTTAAATTATCTGCATCTTTAAATTTAAAATGGCTTTCCTGTAGATAGCATATAGTTGGGTATTATTTTCTTATTTGATCTGATAATCTCCAACTTTTTAAAGTATAATTAGCATGCAGTGTTATATTAGTTTCAGGTTTAGAATATAGTGACTCAACAATTCCATACATTTCTCAGTGCTCATCAAGATAAGTGTACCCCCCCTTTATCTAGTTCACCGATACCCCACCCACCTCCCCTCTGGCAACCACTAGTTTGTTCTCTGTATTTAAGAGTCTGGCGTTTGGGGGTTTTTTCTCTTTGTTCATTTGTTTTGTTTCATCACTAATCATCAGGGAAATGCAAATCAAAACCACAATGAGATATCACTTTACACCTGTCAGAATGGCTAAAATAAAAAACACAAGAAATAACAAGTGCTGGTGAGGATGTGGAGAAAAAGGAAACTTGTTGGTGGACTGTTGGTCGGAATGCAATTGGTGCAGCCACTATGGAAAATGGTATGGAGTTTTCTCAATGCATGCTCTGGATGGCAGAACAGAAAAATAGAAGGAGCCTCGGTTTTTCATGACTACAGAGCTACCACTCCAGCCCTGGGCTGCATAACTCCTGACCTCATGCTGTATGAAAGAAGAATAAGTTCCTAATGTACCTAAACCTCTGTGTCTTCTTCACTCAGGATTCTATTATTATTATTAGCCAAGCACAATTCCTAACAAACCACCATCTCTGTTTAATCTCATGGGTGAAAATGATTAAGAAAAACAGGAGCACCTGGGTGGCTGGGTTTAAGTGGCTGCTTTTGGCTCAGGTCGTGATCCCAGGGTCCCGGGATTGAGCCCCAAATTGGGATCCTTGCTCAGCAGGGAGTCTGCGTCTCCCTCTGCCCCTCCCCCTGCTTGTGCTCGCTCTATCAAATAAATAAAATCTTTTTAAAAAAAAAGCTTTTTGTAGCATTAATTGCCTTTTTAAATCAGTATTTGATTTTATAGATTAGAAGGTAGAATAGAAAACCTCTGATTTTCTTTCTCACGTTTTCCTCTCTCTTCTTTAATTTCTAGAAGCTTCTAGCCAGTTCCCTTCCCATAATCCTTATGCTCTCAGAGTCTTATCACAACTTTTAATTCTTAGTTTTGATTTCCAAAATACCCATGTAACATGTGTAATAACTCACAGAGTCATGTCTTTTACACATTGGATAAGCATGGCTTCTGTATTTTCAAATGATTCAAGGATAAAAATGTAGACAAGCCTGCAAGAACACAAAACCTGACATACACCACTGAAGCAGCATTGTGAGTGGAACTAGATCAGCAAACTTTGAGTATGATCAACTAGTTCCCAGTGCATCAAGTTTACTAATATGCTACCAATATTTCCATACCTTTCTGTAAGATTTTACTGGGAGAATTCTCCACAAGACTCCACTAAAGTGTAGATACATTATGATTTCTTCATTTCCCTTATCTGTCTAACACAATCCAATGGACTGCTTAGCAACAAAATGGCAGATTTTTTGGTTGCATAGATAGATTCAGGTTAACATTATTTACCTGAACTGCTCACAGATCAATAAATATAAATGTCTTAAAAACATTAACCGTGTACAAAGCTGATCATTAAATGTTTAATTACGTGGTAACTAAATATAAACTCTCTCATATGCAATAGACTTCTAAATCACACCAATATATTAGTTTTTGCAAGGAAATATTTGTAAGTTAAAGACTACTTCATTAATCAAAACACAAAGTATTTCATTCATCAATACATTGATTATCTGTTTAGTTAGGCAGCTAAATAAATCAATCCCATTTGCTTCTTAAAACATAACAATTAACATTTCAGAACACCACACACACGGAAGCAATAGTTTAAGTGCATTACTAATTGTCTAAATTTACCTAAATGTGGCTAGCACAGAGCCCTGAACATATAGGTTAATAAATATACATTGAAGGGTGGACAATATTTTTAGAATGCAGTATATTTTGAGTGTTAGAATGTTCAAAAGGATAATTCAGATGGGGAATCTATTGTGTCAGAAGAGGGAAAAGCTTTGCATTTAGTCAGCAGAAATAAACTAAGGTGAAACCACATAGGTGACCAAAAGCTATGAGGTGAGAGACAAAAGAAGAATTTTGTGGAATGGTTGGCAGGCTTTTAATCACAAGAGGTGGGGGTGGGGATGCTGAAAAACCAACAGGATTCTGAACTGGAAGAATCCAAGGTCTTGGTCTAAGAGTACTCACACTGCACTTGCCCTGGCAAAGGGACCCCCTACCTTAAAGTAATGGCATTATAATGAAAACACTGTGTGCTAATGAAGAAAACAGTGATGAAAGGTAGGGCCATACACAAACACACTAAAATATGCAAGATTCATGGGGGTTTTTTGTTGTTTTGTGTTTGTGGGTTTTTTTGTTTTGTTTTGTTACAACAGGCATGTTGAAGGAAATTCTGGTGAGGAGTTTAAGAAAGATATATATGTGGTAAAGACGGAGATGGTGAGGAAAAGAATACGAAGCACGAGTAAAAAGGTTAACTTGAGCCTTGAAAGAACTTCTGGGAACTGCAAACCTTTTTCTCCTCTCACCGTCCTTGGGTTATTGATCACATGGCTGCATATCAATATTCTCTCTCCTGCTCTACTGTTGACAATCTTGTCTGATGTACAGAAGACACAAGCTTTTCCTCTTGGTGTTCTGTGTGAATTGACCTGGAAGGAAGAAAGCAGACAGCCTGCTGCACATTTCTAGATACAACCACTTCCCCAAAAGGTTAGGCTTCCTCGAGTGTGAGGGTAGATGAGGAGGACAGGTTCAGGGTAAAACAGATTTATCAGAGTAGAATTTGCTAATTCCTAATAGCAAAATGTCACGTGGCATTGGAAAGTATTTTAGCAAACGTGTGCTTTTCATTGTTTTTTGCTTCTCTGAGAACTATTGGTTCTAAGGGGAATTTTAGTTATAACTTCTTGTTTCCAGTCCACACATGGGTATTGTAGAAAGATTCTACAATAATTTATGTAATTTAGTAGGGGATCTGTCAGATTTTTGGCCCGAATGTTTATCTAAATTAAAGACAAATTTAATAAATTGCAACAATTAGCTGATTTTACCTGAAAAATTAGTCTAAGTTTGTTCAATTAATACTTTGCTTTTTAGAACAGTTTTAGATTTGCAGAAAAGTTGATAGAGTACAGAGAGTTCCAATATGTCCTCTCCCCCCTGCACACTCTCGTGGTCTCTATCATTAACATCATACATAAGTGCAGTACATTTGTTACAACTGATGAACCAATATTGATACATTAACTGAAGTCCATAGTTGACATTCAGGTTCCCTCTATTTGTACAGGTCTATGGGTTTTGACAAATGCACAATGTCATGTATTCACCATTACAGTTTCATACAGAATAGTTACATTGCTCAAAAACTCCCCTGTGGACCACCTATTTATCCCTCCCTCCCTCCTCCCAAGCCCCTGGAAACCACTAATCTTTTCACTGTCTCTACAGCTTTTTTTTTCTTTTCCAGAATGTCATACAGTTGAAATCAAACAGTATGTAGCCTTTTCAGACTGACTTCTTTCCCTTAATCTATGCATTTAAGATTCCTTCATGTATTTTTGTACACTTTGTATATTTTGATAGCTCATTTATTTTTATCACTAAATAATATTCCATTGTATGGCTTTAAAAAAACACACTGTTACATTTAAAGATTATTTTTCCTGATAAATTATTATCATAAATGCTATTTTATTGTTGAGGAAGGATTTATGCCCTCCCAGCATTATTTCCCCTTGGAATATAGCTTTTCACCCACAGGTCTAGCTAAAGGTCTAGTGTATGGAAGGGAAAGAGCTTTTCCTAATAATAAATGATGGGTTATATGATTAATATTTCCTAATAGTTATAACAGGATTGAACATAACATAGTTCCTGATCTGAAATAAGGCATGTTAATAGGTATACACTATAAGTTCTAACTGTATAGTAGAAATTATTTACAAAATTGTATTGCTTTATAAAACGAAGCAACTAAAACAAAGCAATTTTTCTTTCATTCAGAAAAATGCCCAAATCTAATCTAATTTGCTGCAGCTGGACACCACCTGCAGATGACTGTTTAAGTACTCTGAACATTACACACTTATCTTTTAAATATTGATAATGCCATTTTTCATTTCCTTGACATGAAATCCCACAGGGAATAATTATGCTAATAAACCTTAATGATTCTTGCAAATAAATGATCAAACCAAATTGCTACTGTTGATTTATATTAATGGATGCCTTTAGGATGAGATTTGCCAGTACGGTGCTGCCTCTTGAATCTCAATTCATCTTATTTAGTTGAAGAGTGTACATAGTTTGTTAAATAGATGAAGTGTTTAAAATATAATGTGTTTGTGCAGTTTTTGCACTTCATAATGTTCAAGCATTACCATCTTGCCTTGTGGCAAATCTGCATTTAATGGTTTCGTTGTATATAACTTCCTTTCTTACTTTGTCTCTCTGTGATATGCAGTTAGGAAGTGACTATTTCGGGTTGATTCAGAATAAGCCAGTTTCCATATGTTGAGTCTGATTGTTTCATTAAGACAGTAAAATCTGTTTCTGGATATTGTAGCCACCATAATCTGGGAATCACATTGACTAGGTGATGATGGGAGCAAGAGCTAAATAATTGTTTGTGGGGGAGGAAAAGGACACCGTTAAATGACTTATTTGTCACCCCATTTAAACCTAGATCAGTGGGTCCCTTCCTTCCCTGCTCTCTCAATTTTCATCCTTGCTCTTGCATCCTCACCAATTCCACTGGAAATAGGAAATTGCTGACTTGGTGAATTCCAAAGTAACCCTGGAAAGTAACTATGGACATGTTATACATGCATTTCCAAGGTTGGGGAACACTACACAGAAGGAATGCTTATTCATTGTGGATATGAATAAAATTTTATCTGGGTAATTTTTTTAAAAGCCACTTTTATTTAAAATACCATGTAGTTCAGGGGCACCTGGCTGACTCTGTTGGTAAGGCCTGTGACTCTTGATCTCGGGGTCCTGAGTTTGAGCCCCATATTCAGCAGAGTGATTACTTAAAAAAATGAAATAAAATACTGTGTAGTTGAAAAAAATTATAACCTTCATCTAGATAATTGCCTCAATTGCCCATTTTTGTGCCTTTTGTCACATTCTAAGCATAGGAGAAAAACAGTTCAGACACAGCAGGTATAGGAACAGAATTGAATGAGAAGTGATACAAATTAGTATTAAAATAGGGAATTGGCACATACATATCATGTGTATATAAACAGGATATGCAACAGCAAATAATAATTGCTTAGGGATTTGTCATTTGGTGCAGAGAGACTGTAATCTGGTTAGTGGTGAAGCAAAGATGACCACGTTCAATTCATTGTAAAGAACAGAGGAGTCTCTTTCTGAATTATAAAGCTCTTACTGATTTTAGAAAATATGTATGTGCGTATTAATACATAAGTATATATATGTAAACTACCTTTAGAAAGGTTTTTTTTTTTTCACTTCTTAACTTTGGAAAAATGACCTAGTTTGACCAAATTTGGTATATTTGTGTCATTTTTTTCTAATGGAAAATTAATTAGACCAAAAATTTTAAACCACAAAATGCATTATTTTATTCATTGTGGAATTTTCCAATTTAGCAAAAAAAAGGTGGGGGAGCAATGCAAATATGCAATGATAAGGAAATGATTAAATAAATAATAACAAATCAGGTATGTACCTAGAGAAATGTGTGTATATCTGGACGGCTAGAGGAGCAGCCCCAGAAGAGGTGATTTGCAGAGAGCCTGAGCAAGCTGGTAGGAAAGGAGAATGACTGGGCACTCAGAACCTGAGCACCCACTCTAGATCCTGGAGACAAAGAGGCACACAATAAACTTCAGGAGGAATGGCAGATGAAGACGACAGCTACCTGAGGAGGGAGAGCCAGAGAACCCAAGCTGGCTGTGAGCACTTGAAACAAGGCAAAGAGTATTGGTGCAAGGCTATTTAGATTGTCTTAAGACCCAGCCCTGTTTGGTCCATTGCCAGAAAACAGAGAGGAATTATGGGGCTCTAGGAAGAGGGAGACAGGGAATAAGGGACAAGAGGAGGGTGGGGGGAGAGAGACAGAAAGAGAGGCTTTATCAATTAACTAATAGAGCTAGCAGACAAGAATGGTCTAGAAATCTTGTAACAACCTTACCTTGAGATGACAGATGACAAAGGGTATAAGGAAATACAGTGCAAAACATCTAGAAAGCATTTTCCTGCTGCCTTGTATCTATTTAGCATCTACCATATGCCAGTAACTTCATATATAATATAATCATCAGGACAAATCAGTTCATTTTACATATGAAGAAAACAAGATTCAAAAGAAGCAACTTGCCAAATTCATGGAAGGGGTCAGTTGTGGGACAGAGTTTCGTATCAAGTCTGCCTCCCCAGCTCATGGTCTTTCATAAAGTCCAGTATTTTTCAAATTGTGGATCACAAATAAAAGAAACATAGAAAAATGGAAGGAAGGAAGGAAAGAAAGAAGAAAATATTGAATCATGATGTAAAATGTGTTTCTTACTATGGGTCAAGGTCAAAAAATTTAAAAACTACTGAATTAAATCACATTACCTCTCTTTCCCAATCTTAGGGAGATGCTTCTAACTTCTGAATTACGGCAAATTTCTCATTTTATGGAATATTTTCCACAATGTCTAGGGCATCATTCCATACAAAATCTTTTTTTTTTTTTTCAAATAATCACTGAATCTAAGATGTTTGAAGTATTTTCCACAAACTATACCAATCCTTCCAATAATTATGGTGTAGTATATCAAAGTGATCCCCATTTATTCTTTCCTAGGATTTTGGAAATATGGGGAATTTGGGAAATATGGGGAATGCTAGGGGAAAGTGATCCAAGCATAAAGGCTACACGGAGAGAGAAAGGAAACAAAGGTTTTAATCCTCACTTCGGAAGCAGTCAGTGCCAGAGAATCCAGTTTTAGATAAGCAGATACATGTATGGGGAACCCAGACTACAGATCCTTACATCTAACCTCTCTCCCTGGACACTGTTGGTAAGCTCACTGAATTTGCTTGGTCCTTCACTCGGGATCTCTGACCACGTGTCAATGTGGGGTTCAACACATTGAGTGTTGCACACATAGGTCTCATTATACAAGACACTGCTGGGAGAATGACAGAATAACCACAAGTCAGCTCTGGCCTATGATGTTTCCTGTAAGGGAACATCAGTTGTAAAAGTAGCCAAAAAAAAAAAAAGAAAGAAAGAAAGAAAGAAAGAAAGAAAGAAAGAAAGAAAGAA